>NC_046170.1:22276736-22331783 GCF_011064425.1 Rattus rattus
AGTTAGCGTATTGCTGGTCCCCAGGCTCAAGCTTTTCGCGGGTGTTGCCTATAAGGTTCTCCACGGCCTCAGCAGCCAGGAAGATCTCGCCCCCTTCTGGGAGGTTTGGTGCACCAGGTTCCCAGACTAAGCTTTTTTTTTCCTCTGGGGTCCAGTACTGTGTGCAGCGTGCAGTCTCTTCTGGTTTTCCCAGGCGTGTCCGCCTCTCTGAAGGTTGCTCTCCCCTCCCGCAGGATTTGGGTGCAGAGAACTGTTTATCCGGTCAGTCCCCTTCAGGTGCGGTGTCTCAGGCGCCCAGTGGACCTGCTGCTCCTGGGCCCTCTCACAGGTACCCAGAGGCCGTATACAGAAAGTATCCTCCTGGGCCAGGGATGTGGGCAGAGATGGGGCGGCGTTGGTGGTCTCCTCCGGTCTGCTGCCTCAGGAGCGCCCGCGGGGCCAGGCGGCGTGATCTCCTCTCTTGGGGGCTTGGGAGCAGTGAGCTGCTGCATGCCGGGATCCTCCGCTGGTCCGGGACTCTGGCCAAACTCCGGAAGTGTCCGGCCTCCGAGGAACTCCGCCTGTGTGTGACCCGAGATCACCAGGCAAGTCGTTTGTAGCAGAAAAGTTTGTCTTACCTGTAGT
The DNA here is from genome assembly GCF_011064425.1 of Rattus rattus. NCBI lineage: Eukaryota > Metazoa > Chordata > Mammalia > Rodentia > Muridae > Rattus > Rattus rattus. The sequence continues at coordinate 22,277,361 of NC_046170.1, forward strand.
CCCCAGGCTCAGGTTTTGCTTTCGAGGTGTGCCTATGAGCTCTCCATGGCCTCAGCAGCCAGGAAGATCTGCCCAGGCAAACATTTTAAATAGACTTATAACCCTTAGTGAAATAGCAGTCATTAAAAGACTCCCAACCCAACCATACAAACCAAGCCAGAACAGGATAGTTTTAGTGCAGTATTCTACCAGAATTTCAAAGGAGTGTTAATGCCAATACTCCTCCAATTATTTCACAAAATAGCAACAGAAGGAACATTGCCAATTCATCTCATGAGGCCACAGTAACCATGATACCCAAACCACACACAGAGAATTATAGACCAATTTGTTTTATAAATATACATGCAAAATTTCGCAATAAAATACTTGCAAACCAAAATCAAAAACCCATTAAAGAGATCATCCTTCATTATCAATTAGGCTCCATTCCAAAGCTTCAGGAAAGGCTCAGCATATGTAAATCAATAAATGTAATCTACAATATAAACAAACTGAATAGCAAAATCACATGATTGTCTCATTACATGCAGAAAAGTCCATGGACAAAATCCAAAATCCTTCATACTAAAAGTCCTGGAGAGGTTACAGGGAAAACGGACATACCTAAATATAATAAAATCAATTTACATCAAGACCAACATCAACTTAAATGGAAACTCATTGCTTTTCCATTAAATTTGGGAACAAGACTAGGCTTTCCATTTTCTTCATACCTATTCAATGATGCACTTGAGTCTTACCTAAAGAACAAAACAACTAAAGGAGATCAAAGTGATATGAGTTGGAAAGTAAGAAGTCAGAATAACATTATGTACAAATGATATATGATACTATACATAAGCAACCCTAAAAATTCCACCAAGAAACACCTACAGGTGATAAACACATTCAGCAAAATAATATGATACAAAATTACACACACACACACACACACACACACACATACACACACACACACACATGCAATTAGCAACCATCCTATCAACAAATAACAAATGGATTTAGAAAAGAATCAGAAAAATAACATTTTAATAAATAATATAAAATATCTTGTATTAACTCTAACTAAGCCAGTGAAAGACTTCTGTGATAAAAGCATTTTGACATTGAAGAATCTATCTGTCAGAAGATAGAAAGATCTCCCATGCGCAAAGATTGGGAGGATTAATATAGGATCAATGACCACCTTACCAAAAACAATCTACAGATTCAATACAATCCCCATCAAAATTACAACACAGTTCTTCATAGAAATTGAAAGGACCATGTTTAGCTTCATATGGAATCATCTCCCCACACCACTACAAAAAGCAAGATTGCTAAAATCTAAATAATAAAAAGAAGCTGGATTAATCACCATCCCTGATCTCAGATTATACTATAGAGCTATAGTCATAAAAACAGCTTGATGTTGGCACCAAAACAGGCATGCTGAGAATGGAATTGACTTGAAATCCCAGACATAAGCTCCCATACTTATGCACACCTGGCTTTTGATAATCTAGCCAAATTGCACTAGATAAAAGATAACATCTTCAACAAATAGTGCTAGCTTCAGTAGATGACTGCATATAGAAGAATGCAAATGATTCCTTATAATTGCCCATACAAATCTCAACTCAACTTATATCAAAGGTCTGCTGCAAGTTACCAGACATACTTGAACCTGGTAGAATAAAAAAAGTTAAGAACAGTCTTGCATGCACTAGCAAAGGAAAGATTTTTTCAACAGAATACTGAAAAAGAACAACAATTAATAAATGTGGCTTTATGAATCTCAAAAGTTTCTATATTGCAAATGACATTACCATTGTTACAAAAGTGACAGGCTACAGAATGGGAAATATTTTTCTGAGTAATAAATTGATAAAGGGCAAATATCCAAAATGTTTAAAACTCAAAATATGAATATTATGAAAACAACCTAACTAAAACCTGGGATATAGGTCTAAACAGAATTCTTGAAAGTGGAAACTCAAAAGGTTGAGAAATTATTAAAAGAAATGTTCAATATCATCAGGGAGATGCGAATCAAAACTACTCTGAATTTTATTTATACATAAAGAATGGCTAAAGATCAATAAAACAATTACAGCTCATTTGGACAATGATGTGGTCTAAGAGGAATATTAATTCATCCATTCCTTGTAGGATAGTAACTTTGTATAGTAACTATGGAGATCAATGTTCATCAAAAAGTTGAAATTGATCTACTTCAAAAGATCCAGTTTATACTCTTGAGCATACACTTAAAAGACTCTTTATCCTACAGTTTACTTGCTCAAACATGCTCATTGCTTTCCTATTCACAATACCAAGAAATTGGTAACATCCTAGATGTCCATCATTACATGAATAGATAAAAGAAACTATAGTATAATTACCAGTGGAATATTTCTTAGCCATTAAAAATGAAATCTTGAAATTCTACAAATAAATGGATGGAACTAGAAAAGTCCTTCCTGAGTGAGGTAACTCAGACTCAGAAAGACAAATATGGTTTTTTATTTGATTATATATGGATGGTGTCTCTTCAATCATTGACAAACACAGTACAATCTATATAGAGATTAGGTATAGAGGACTAAGAGAGGGATGGGTCTTCCAAGGAACCAGAAGAAATAGATAATCATGGAAGGATGGAGGGGCTGGAATGGGATAATCAAACATCAAGGGAGAGGAAAAAAAGGGGTTAAGGAGGGAATATGAGGTAGGACAACTGAATTTAAGAATTGCTTGAGGGTTAAATAAAATCTAATATAGTAGAAGCTTTTTGTAATATATACATATATCAAGGCAATTTAAAGAAATTTCAAATAATGGTGGAGAATGAGCAAATTGTACATCTCTCATCAAATGTGCCTTTTAGTATAGGGAATGGTTTATATCTAATTGACTTCTTGGCAAAGGGATCCTGTGAACCGGTAAAGAACCCAGGATATTGCCAAGACTATTGGTAGTTCTCTCATCTAAGAATAATGCTTCATTGCTGAAGACAGTACCTACACAACTCTCTAAATAATAAGAAGTCAAACTGATGACTATCCAGATCCTTCATCCTTACAGACTGTGAGTTTATATTTCATGGTGTTCATGCTACTGGAAGGTAGTCTACATACCACCAAAAAGAGAAAAGTAATCACTAATACAGGTAAAAAACCTTTTGATGTACAATGATGATCTGCCGCCAGATATGCTGCCATGATATTATTGACTGGGTGTGGGAGTAACCAACCAATACTTGATTTGAATTAAGGCTCACTCCATTAGATAAACCCATATTCAATGCTGCTTGAGTGGCCATGAACCTAAACTAGATAGGCCGGGGACCTGGGGGAAAAAAGCAAATACTCCCGTTCTACTCAAGGAACATAACAATAAAATGACTCTTAATGACACTCTGCTCTAATTGTACATCAGTGCCTTGCTTAGCCATCAGCAAAGACACTTCTTGTAATAGATGGGACTAAATACTGAAACCCACAGAGAGCCATTAATCAGAGAGTGAGAGAACGTGAAACACTCAGCCAGAAAAGGGAAGTCTCCAAACCGTTCCCCTAGGGCTCATGGAGCTTTGCATAAGAGGAGGTGGAAAGATTTTTAATAATAATTGAGGACTGAGAACACCAAAGAATATAGGCCTCCTAGACACAACAGGAACATATGAACTCACAGAGGCTGAGGCAGCATGCCACAGTGCCTGCATGGGTTTGTGCCACTTGAGGTACTAGAGCCGAAAGGAAAAAGGATGCTCCCATCCCTAACTTAGAAGCTATCTCTGATTGATAGCCACTTGAAAATGCAAGCTTACTTTTCTCCAAGGGAGTCTTACTTGAGAAACAAGCCACTCTTAAGTGTATAGAGGCTCCATGTGGAGCAGTTGATAACCAATACAAAATAAAATGTGTGAATGTGTGTTTCTGTGTCTATATGCATTTCTTGTGCTCTTTTTTTCCTTGTTTGGTTGTTTTGTCTTTTTTTACTGTACTGTATTTTTATATAATTCTTTAGAAGCCTGTTTGTTTTCTAAGGAGAGGCAGGGTGTGGTTCTCCATTGGAGTCATGGTGGGGGAAACCTGTGAGAAATAAGGGGAAGGGAAAACATAACTAAAATGTATTATACAGTAGCCAGACAGAACTCTTAATAGGGGAATAAGGAGATCAACCCATCTACAAAACCTTCAGCCCAAAATGTATCATGCCTCCAAGATATAGAGGAAGAAAGATGTAGCAGAGACAGAAGAAATGGCCAAGCGATTACTGGCCAAACTTGAGACCCACTCTATGGTTAAGAATGAATTCTTGACACTATTAATGATGTTCTTCTATGCCTGCAGACAGGATCCTAGCATAAATGTCCTCTGAGAGGCTCTAACTAGCAGCTGACAAAAACAGATGCAAAGCCCAACAGCCATACATTAAATGGAGCTGGGGGAGTCTTGTGCAAGTGTTGGGGGAAGGATTGAAAGATCCAAAGGAGACAGGGTCTCTCCAGGAAAGCAACAGAGCAAACAGGGCTCCTAGAGACTGAACCACCAAACAAAGAAGGAGCATGGGCTGTGCCTAGTCCCTTCGCAATATGTAGCATATGTGCAACTTGTTCTTCATATGGGTCCCACAAGTACTGGAGTGGGGACTGTCCCTGAATCATTTGCCAGTCTGTGGATACTGTTCTTTTAACTAGGCTGCCTTGTCTGACCTCTGTAGGAGAGTATGCACCTAGTCCTGCAGAGACTTGATGTCCCAAGGGTGGGGGGATACCTGGAAGGGGGACTCCCCTTTATCAGATGAGAAGAGAAAGGGGTGGGGAGAGGAGCTGTGGGAAGGGTGACTGGGAGTAAAAGGGTGGGAGGAAATTGGGATGTAAAGTCAATAAATTAATTAACAAAGAAAAATATTATAAATAATATCTATTTACAATAAAAATGCAGCAATGACAACAAAACCTTTAGTCATGTGCATTTAAATTGGAATACCAACTCGAGGCAGAAGCAAGTGGATCTCTCTGAGTTTGAGTCCAACCTGGTCTACAGAGTTAGTTCTGGGACAGCCAAAACTATATAGTGAAATTCTCTCTCAAAATAAACAAGAAATGACCACTGAAGTCATTAAAATTGTATCTAGATTTTGGGGACCATTTCAAAAGAAAATAAATATAAGACTGAAGAAGTGGACTTCACCTGTGTGGTTATAGAGAATTGAGAATCCAGCATCTATGTCCCGTGAAGAATTTTCAGTGTAGCTGCTTACAGATCACACTTGCTCATGTTAGTAACCCCTCACCCTTGCTTTGTAAGGAAATTCAGTATAGTAATTGGTTCTCCACTGTGATTTGTCATTGAGACCTTATGAGTAAGGTGTTTAATCTGCTTAATATGTAGGGAGAAAATTCTCTAATACATAGTAAATTTATTCTGTTAGTATCAGTATGTTTTTAAAAACCAAATAAAAGGAAGAGAACCAGCAAGCAGGAAAAAGACATTAAAAGGATGTGAGAAAATTTTTTAGTAAAATATGGTTTGTGTATAAATTTAAGATAACTGGATTTTATTCTAGAATAGAACAGAAATCTGAAAGTTCCAAACAAGTTGACTAAAGTCTTTGCATGCCAAATAAGATTTGTAAAAGATGAGACTTGAAGATGATGTATAAAATATTGAAATTTCTAGCATCACAATTCAGAAATAGACATCAAATTTCTACTTAAATTGATCACGTTCTCAATCTGCTCTTGATTAGCAGTTAAAATAACCGGCTTAAAGATTTAAAATGTATGTCTAATTTATATTAATTTAAGTGTCTGGTTTATGCCCAAGCCTTACCTAAACATTGTATAGTAGTTAAAAGTATCACACATGTGTGACTGACTTTTGGGTGTTCAATAATAGTAGCTGGAAGTCTACAACTAGGTACTAGAGAACTGTAGGGTATCTCTCAAAATGTCTTTTAAGTGGGAGTAATAACCTGTTCCTTTGTTCAGAGATGCTATGGAGACCTCATGGGGGAACTCAAACAAATGTTTATTCTACAAATTGGAGAGTCCACACCAAGGGAAGGAGACCCTCAATGTGTCCAAACAAAGCCACCTGCATTATGCATGGCTTTTAACTTATCTTCACACAGATGGAACAAATAGTGCAAAGCAAAAGGAGCCTGGGTTCCTCTCAAGCTCTAATGATCCTTGTGGACCAGATTCTCAACTGGCCTTGTCATTAAAAAGAACATGGTTAATTGGGACCACCTGCAAGGCCTTAAACACCCAACTGGATACTATAACTAAAGAGAAAAATGATTGATGTGTTTGTTTAACACTCCAAGTGATCACACTCCCAGGCATTAGTCCTAAGTCCATATGGGATGTTATTAGACAACTGTTTCAGTCTAATGATTTTCTTCATAATAAAGTAAATGCTGCCCAGAGATTAGGCATTATGACCTTGACTCAATTTAGCAGTGCCTACCTGCAACTAAGAGAGACATTATTGTTATAATAAAAAAAATCAAATGATGACTAAACTTTTCACTGCCCTTCTCTAGGAGCCACCTGTGAGGGAGCTTACACTGTGATTTTAGCCACTCCAACAGCTATCAAACATTTACAAAGCAGATCCTGGGTTCATAACTATGGAGTCAAGCCTCAGGGTCCAAAAGAAAAACCCCATGTAGAGATTCTAATGAACTTCATTTCAATGTGGACATTTAAAATATATAGATCCTCTATTTTGGCATCTCCCAATACCTTCCACAGGACAAATATTGTTAATAAAACTTGCCTTTGATTCTCCCTCATATCTCTTTCTAGGCAACCATTAAGGTCTGATTTTTCTCTATACATATGAGTTATTCACAAAAAAATACTGAAGCCAGTTTAGGTCTTTTAAAGAGACCCACTAGATGGATCCTGCGACTGCCACATCCAACATCTCTATTATGCTAGAAAAAAAAGCCTGGTTATTATTTGCATCAATCCATAATTACAGAATTGCATCCCCACTGGGTGTTTGTTGTAGGGGGTGGTGGATCCAGAAACTAGCTGGGCAGTTTAGGCTAAAAAGGCTCCCAAGAATACTAACTGTTTTTGTTTTTGTTTGCTTTTTTACTAGTTAATACCAAGAAATTTCCTTGAGACTCTAGGCAGCCTCATGCTTGTCAGAGGCCAGAGATGACAAAAATGTTTGGGTGTTCTGAGCTAATGATTTTAGGGATGTCTCCCAAGAGGGCGGGATGTTAGAATGTCAATAAAGGCCTGTTGAGGAAAGAGCTCTGTTCAAGAGAATGTAACATCTGGCCTTGGAGGAGACCTCACATTCTAGTTAAACAGGGTCAATAACCTGGCCACGGGATGACCCCTAGAAAAGTAAGTTCACCTTAAGCTACAGCAAATATGCAAGTGAATTAATTAGTCTTCAAATAAAGGAATGTCCTTTGCCTGTCCAGAATCCCTGACATGAAGTTTCAGAAATCTGATTGATTTTCTTTTTTTATTAGATATTTTTTCCTGGTTTCCCATCCATAAACCCCCATGCTATCCCCACTTCTTCTATGAGGGTGTTCCTCTACCCATCCATCCACCTCTCCCTGACTTTACTGGGGTGTCCAGCCTTTGTAGGATCAAGGGCTTCTCCTCCCTTTGGTGCCCAACAAAGGCATCCTCTGCTACATATAAAGCTGGAGCAATGAGTCTGTCCATGTGTACTCATTGGACAGTGGATTAGACCCTGGGAGTTCTGGTTGGTATTGTTGTTTTTATGGGGTTGCAAACCCCTTCAGTTCCTTCAATCCTTTGTATAACTCCTCCAATTAGGACTGCATTCTTGGTTCAATAGTTGGCTGCAAGATTCCACCTCTGTATTTGTCATGCTCTGGCAGAGCCTTTCAGGTGACAGCTATATCAGGCTCCTGTCAGCATGCACTTCTTGGCATCAGCAATATTGTATGGGTTTGGTGGACTGGATCTCGAGGTTTGGTGGACTGGATCTCGAGGTGGGGCAGGCTCTTAATGACCATTCCTTCAGTCTCAGCTCCAAACTTTGTCTCCATGTACCCTCCTATGAATATTTTTCTTCCCTATTTTAAGAAAGACTGAAGCATCTACACTTTGGTTGTCCTTCTTTTGACCTTCATGTGGTCTGTGGATTGTATCTTGGGTAATTTGAGCTTTGGGGCTAATATCCACTTATCAGTGAGTGCATACCATGTGTGTTTTTGTGATTGGGTTTACCTCAAGATGATATTTTCTAGTTCCATCCATTTGCCTATGAATTACATGAAGTCATTTTTTTTGTTTGTGCTTGTTGATTATTATTATTATTATTATTATTATTATTATTATTATAATATTTATAATCCAGCTATTGCTTTGCCTCCGGTTTCCCCCTTCCACAGTTCTGCATCCTCCTCCTCCTCCCCCATATCTCCAAGAGGATGCTACTCCCCCAACATACACCAGACCTCCCCACTCCCTAGGGCTTCAAGTCTCTTGAGGATAAGGTTTGTCTTCACCTACTGAGGCCACACCAGGCAGTCCTCTACTATACATGTGTCAGGGGGCTGGGACCACCTTGCATGTGCTGCCTGATTTGTTGCTCAGGCTCTGGGAGCTCCCAGGGGTCTGGTTAGTTGAGTCTGCTGGTCTTCCTATGGTGTCACCCTCCTCTGCAGCTTCTTCCAGCTTTCCCCTAGCTCAACCATAGGGTCCTGGATTTCAGCCCAATGATTGGTTGCAAGTGCCTGCTTCTGTCTCAGTCAGCTGCTGCTTGGGTCTATCAGAGAAAATCCATGCTAGGCTCCTGTCTGTAAGCACACCATAGCATTAGCTATAGTGTCAGGCCTTGGTGACTCCCCATCAAATGGATCCCAAAGTTAGGCTAGTCATTAAACTGCCTTTCCCTCAGTCTCTTCTTCATTTTTTGTCCATGCAGTTCTTTTACATGGGACAATTCTGGGCCGAAATTTGACTGTGGTTGGAAAATGCATCCCTCTATTGAGGCCCTGTTTATCTACTGGAGGTAGATTCTTCGAGTTCCTTCTCTCTACTGTGGGGCACTTCATCTAAGCTCATTCCCATTCAGTCCTGAGAGTCTCTTACCTCCCAAGTCCCTGGTATCTTCTCATCCCCTAGGCTGCATATTTCCACTCATTCTTCTGGCCCTCTGAGCTTTTCTCCCTGCCACCCCATACCTGAACCTGTTCCCCCCTTTCCCCTTTTCTCTTCCCCCTTCCCCTTCCCTCTCCCCACCCATGTCCCTCCTTCCCTCTACCTCCTGTGATTATTTTATTTTCTCTTCTAACTGGGATTGCAACATCTTCACTTGGGCTTTTCTGCTTTTTACACTTAAGTGGGTTGTGTCCTAGATATTCTGTAATTTTTGGCTAATATCCATGTATTAGTGAGTACATAACGTGCATGTCCTTATGGGTCTGAGTTACCACATTCAGGATGATATTTTCTAGTTCCATCTATATACCTACAAACCTCATGATGTCCTCATGATGTTCTTAATGTCTGAATAGTATTCCATTGTGTAAATAAATTGTATTTTTCTGTATCCATTCTTCAATTAGGGGACATCTGGGTTGTTCTCAGCTTCTGGCTATTACAAATAAGGCCACTATGAACAGAATGGACCATGTGTTCCTGTGGTATGCTAGGGCAAATTTTGGGTATATGCCCAAAAGTGGTATAACTTCTAGTCTCCTGGTAAATCTATTTCCAATTTTCTGAGAAACCCCCAGATTGATTTAAAAGTGGTTGCACCAGTTTGCAATCTCGCCAGTGATGGAGGAGTGTTCCTTTTTCTCTACATCCTCTCCACCATGTGCTGTCACCTGAGCTTTTAATCTTAGCTATTCTGATTGGTATAAGGTGGAATCTCAGGGTAGTTTCTGATTTGCATTTCCCTGATGACTAACATTTCTTTAAATGCTTCTCAGCCATTCAAGATTCTTCTGTTTTGAATTATCATTTTAGCTCTGTACCCCATTTTTAATTGGGTTATTTGGTTTATTTGGGTTTAGCTTCTTCAGTTCTCTATATATTTTAGATATTAGCCCGTCTATTGAATGTGGGTTAAGTGAATGATTTTTTTTAATATGTAGGTTGCTGATTTGTTATATTGACTGTGTATTTTGCCTTACACAGCTTTTCGGGTTCACGGGTCCCATTTATCAATTGTTGATCTTAGAACCTGAAGCATTAGAGTTCTGTTTAGGAAATTTCCTTGTATACCAATGAGTTCAAGGCTGTTTCCCACACTTTCTCTTCTATTTGAATTTTATGTTGAGGTTGTTGATCCACTTGGACTTGAGCTTTGTTTAAGGTGATAAATATAGATATATCTATTTTATTTTTCTACACGCACTTTCATTGTTAGACCAGCACCATTTATTTTAGGATGCTTTCCCTTTTCCATGTTTTTTTTGTATAAAGTAACTCTTTTAGAGAATCTTTTTATTGACATTTCAAAAGTTATTCCCTTTCCTGGTTTTCTGGACATAAGTCCCCTAGCCCATTCATTTCCCTTCTTCTATTAGGGTGTTCCCTCCCCAACACCCTCCCATTCCATCACCAGACATTCCCCCCCACTGGGGGTCCAGCCTTGCAGAACAAAGGCTTCTCCCTTCCCTTAGTGCCATCCTCTGCTACATATGCAGATGGAGCCATGGGTCAGTCCATGTGTAGTCTTTGGGTAGTGGTTTAGTCCCTGGGAGCTCTGGTTGGTTGACATTCTGGTTATTATGGGTTGCAAGCACCTTCAGCTCTTTCAATCATTTCCCTAATCCCTCCAGTTGGAATCCCGTTCATAGTTCAATGGTTTGCTGGTAACATTCACCTCTGTATTTGTCATGCTATGGCTGTTCCTCTCAGGAGACAGCTATATCTCATTCCTGTCAGCATGCACTTCTTAGCTTTATCAATCTTATCTAGCTTTGGTGGTTGTATATACATGGGTTATATACCCATGTGGGGGTGAAGTTTTGAATGGCCGTTTCTTCAGTTTCTCCTCCAAACTTTGCCTCTATATCCTCCTATGAATATTTTTTCCCCCCCTTTTAAGGAAGGAAACGTCCACATTTTGCTCATCCTTCTTGAGCTTCATGTGGTCTGTGGATTGTATCTTGGGTATGTTGGACATTTAGGCTAATATCCACTTTTCAATGAGTGCATACTGTGTGTTTTCCTGTGTTTGGGTTACCTCACTCTGGATATTTTCTAGTTCAATCCATTTGCCTATGAATTTCATGAAGGCATTGTTGTTAATAACTGAGTAATACTCCATTGTGTAGCGGAACCACATTATCAGTATCCAATCTTCCGTTGAAGGGCGTCTGGGTTATTTCAAGCTTCTGGCTATTATAATCAAGGCTGCAATGAATTTAGTGGAGCATCTGTCTTTGTTGTATGTTGGAGCATCTTTTGGGTATATGCCCAGGAGAGGTATAGCTGGGTTGTCAGGTAGTGCAGTGTCCAATTTTCTGAGGAACCTCCAGACTGATTTCCAGAGTGATTGTACCAGTTTGCAATCCCAATAACAATGGAGGAATGTTCCTCTTCCTCACATCCTTGACAGCATCTGTTGTCACCTGAGTTTTTGAACTCAATCATTCTGATTTGTATGAGGTGGAATCTGAGGTTGTTTTGATGTGCCTTTCTCTGATGTCTAAAGATGTTGAACATTTCTTTAGGTACTTCTCAGCCATTCGATATTTTTCAGCTGAGAGTTCTTTGTTTACTTCTGTACTCCATTTTTAATAGTGTTATTTGGCTCTTTGGGGTCTAAACTTCTTGAGTTCTCTGTATATATTGGATATTATCCTTGGATGTAGGATTGCTGAAGAACTTTCCCAATCTGTTGGTTGATGTTTTGTTCTAATGACAGTGTCCTTTGCCTTTTACCAAAGCTTTTGCAGTTTTATGACATCTGTAGATTATTGATCTTAGATGTAAGCCATTGGTGTTTTGTTCAGGAAATTTCCCCAGTACCCATGTGATCAAGACCCTTCCCACTTTTTTCTTTTCTGTTGGTTTGAGTGTATGTGGTTTGATGTGGAGTTCCTTGATCCATTTGGACTTAAGCTATGTACAGGGTGATAAGAATGGATTGATCTGCATTCTTCTACATGCTGACCTCTAGTTGAACCAGCACCATTTGTTGAAAATGCTATTTTTTTCCATTGGATAGTTTTAGCTCCTTTGTCAGAGATCAAGTGACCATAGATGTGTGGATTCATTTCTGGGTCTTCAATTCTGTTCCATTGGTCTATCTGTCTGTCTCTGTGCCAATACCATGCAGTTTTTTTATCACTATTGCTCTGTAATACTGTTTGAGGTCAGGGGTGTGATTCCCAAGAATTCTTTACTGTAGAGAATAGTTTTACCTGTCCTGGGGTTTTTTATTTATTTCAAATGAATTTGCAAATTGCTCTTTCTTAACTCTATGAAGAATTGAGTTGCAATTTTGATGGGGATTGCATTGATCTGTAGATTGCTTTTTGGTAAGATGCACATTTTTACTATATTAATCCTGCCAATCCATGAGCATGGGAGGTCTTTCATCTTCTTAAATACTTTTCAATTTCTCTCTTCAGAGACTTGAAGTTCTTGTCATACAGATATTTCACTTGCTTTGTTAGAGTCACACCAAGATATTTTATATTATTTGGGACTATTATGAAGGATGTCGTTTCCCTAATTTCTTTCTTAGCTTGTTTATCCTTTGAGTAGAGAAAGGCTACTGATTTGTTTGAGTTAATTTTATACCCTAATACTTTGCTGAAGTTGTTTGTCAGGCTTAGTAGTTCTCCGGTTGAACTTTGGGGTTCACCTAAATATACTATCATATCATCTGCAAATAGTGATATTTTGACTTCTTCCTTATCAATTTGTATCCCTTTGACCTCTTTTTGTTGTCTGATTGCTCTGTCTAGGACTTCAAGTACTATATTGAGTAAGTAGAGAAAGTGTTGGCAGCCTTGTCTATTCCCTAATTTTAGAGGGATTGCTTCAAGTTTCTGTCCATTTTTTGTTTGATGTTTGTTACTGGTTTGTTTTACTATGTTTAGGCATGGGCCTTGAATTCCTAATCTTTCCAAGACTTTTTAATATGAAGGATATTGGAGGTTTTTTTAAGGCTTTTTCTTCAAATGAGATGATCAGTGTTTTTTCTTTCAATTTGTTTTTATTTGATTACATTGATGGATTTCCCATATTGAACCATCCCTGCATCCTGGGCTGACTTTACTTGTTCATGTTGGATGATGTTTTTTTGTACTTGTTTTCCCAGAATTTTATTGAGTAGTTTGTATAGATATTCATAAGGAAATTGGTGTGATTTTTTTTCATTTTTGGGTCTTTGTGGTTTTGGGTATAAAACATAATTGTGGCTTTACAGAAGAAATTCATTAGTGTTCTTCTTTTTCCCTTTTTGTGCAATAGTTTGGACAATATTTGCGTTAGGTCATCTTTGAGAAGGTCTGATAGATTCATGTACTAAACCCATTACATGCTCCTGGACATTTTGTTGGGGACTTTTAATGACTTTTATTTCTTTAGACATTATGGACTGTTAAATGGTTTATCCTGGTCCTGTTTTTAAATTTGGTTATAGTATCTGCTTAGCAAATTGTTTTGGTTTCATCCAGATATTGCAGTTTTGTTGATTATAGGCTTTTTGTAGGGATCTGATAATTTTTTTAATTTCATGAATTTCTGTTGTTATGTATCCTTTAATTTCCGATTTTGTTAATTTGGATAGTCCCTGTGCCCTTGTGGTCTGGCTAATTGTTTATCTATCTTGTTGATTTTCTCAAAGAATCAATTTCAGGTTCTGTTGATTCTTTCGCATAGTTCTTTTTTTTTCTATTTGGTTGTTTTCAACCCCTGAGTTTGATTATTTTCCTTCTCTCCCTCTTTTGTTGTATTTGTTTTCTTTTTTGTTCTAGAGAGATTTCCAGGTGTTATCAAGGTACTAGTGTATGCCTCTCTCCAGTTTATTTCTAAAGCCACCAGAGCTATGAATTTTCCTCTTTTCTTTCATTTTGTCCTAAATTTGGTATGTTTTGTCTTCATATTCATTAAATTCTGAAAAGTCTTCATTTTTCTTTTATTTCTGCTTTGACCAAGTTATCATTAGTAAAGCGCTGTTTACCTTTCATGTGTAGCGTTGACTTTCTGTCATTTTTGTTGTTACTGAAACCAGCCTTCATCTGTAGATCTGATAGGATACATGGACTGTATCAGTCTTCTTGTATCTGTTGAGGCCTGTTTTGTGACCAATTATGGGACGTTCAATTTTGGAGTAAGGTACCTGAGGTGCTGAAGAAAAGGTATTATTCTTTTGTTTTTTATGAAATGTTCTATGATAACTGTTAAATCCATTTGATTAATAGCTTCTGTTAGTTTCTCTGTGTTTTTTTTGTATAGTTTTTCTGTTACTGTTATCTGTCCATTACTTAAGAGAGCGGGGATGTTGAAGTCACCCATTATCAGTGTGTGAGGCATATTGTTTGCTTTGAGCTTTGTAAATCTTTCTTTTGTGAATGTAGGTGCTCTTGCATTGGAACAATGATATTCAGGACTGAGAATTCATCTTGATGGTTTTTTTGATAAATATGAAGTGTTCTTCTCACTTTTTTTGATGAGTTTTGATTTGAAAGGATTTTATTTGATATACACTGTAGCTGCTTTTTTGCACTTTTTTTTGTTGGAAAATTGTTTTACAAACTTTTTACTCTGAAGGAAGTATTTGTCTTTATCAATGACTTTGAAGTGTTTCTGTATGTATCAAAATGCTGGGTCTTTTATGTATCAGCCTGTTAGTTCATATCTTTTATTGAGAATTTAGTCCATTGATGTTAGAATATTAAATGTAATAGTGACTGGTGTTTCAACTATTTTGCTATTGAGGTGGAAATATTTTTTGTAACTCTCTTCTTTGGGTTTTTCAAAGAAGATTACTTTTGTTCTTTCCTAGGGTGTAGTTTCTCTCCTTGTGTTGGAGTTTTCCATCTCTTATCCTTTGTAGGTTTGGATTTGTGGAAAGATATTTTGTACATTTTGGTTTTGTCATGGAATATCTTGGTTTCTCAATCTATATTGATTGAGAATTATGCTGAACATAAAGACTGGTGGCAATTGAGTTCTCTTAGGGTTTCTGTGACATCTGCAAAAAAGAATCTTCTTGGCTTTCATAGTCTCTCATACGGGAAGACTGGTATAATTCTGATAGGTCTGCCTTAATATGTTACTTGATCTTTTTCCCTTTTTGCTTTTTTTCATTATTCAATATTTTTATTTACATTTTAGATTTTATCCCCTTTCTCCCACCCAACCAACCACCACTTCCCTATTCCCCACCTGACATTCCCCTATACTGGGGGCTCAAGCCTTGGCAGGACCAAGGGCTTCTCCTCCCTCTGTTGCCCATCCTTGGCTACATATGCAGATGGAATCATAGATCTGTCCATATGTACCCTTTGGTGGTTTTGTCTCTGTTAGTTCTGGTTGGTTAGTAGTCCTGTTCTTATGTGTCCCTTACTGCTTTTAATATTCTTTGTTTTGTGCATTTGATATTTTGACTCCCATAGGATAGTTGGAATTTACTCTTCTGGTCCAATCTATTTGATTCTGTAGGCTTCTTACATGTTTATGGGCATTTTCTTTTAGCTTAGGGAAACTTTTTTTAATTTTGTGAAAGATATTTATTGCCTTTAAATTGGATCTTCACTATCTTCTATATCAATTATCCTTAGTTGATCTCCTCATTGTCCTGGTTCCCTATGTTTTAGGATTGGAGCCTTTTGGATTTTTCATTTTCTTTGACCGTTGTTTCAATGTTTTCTATCATATCTTCTGCCCCTGAGATTCTCTCTTCTATCTCTTATTTTCCCTTGGTGGTGTTTGCACCTTTGACTTCTGATGTCTTTCATAGGTTTTCTTTCTCCAGGTTTGTCTCCCTTTATGATTTCTTTATTGTTTCTATTTCCAATTTTAGATCCTTCATGGATTTGTTCAATTCCTTCTCCTGTTTGGTTTTGTTTTCCTATAATTCTTTAAGGGATTTTTGTGTTTCCTCATTAAAGTTTCCTCTACTTGTTTACCCTGTTTTCCTGAAATATTTTTTAAAAAGTTATTTATGTCATCCAAAGTCCCTTTCATCATCATGAGATCTGATTTTACATACCACTTTTGCGGTGTGTTGTGATAACCAGTATATGCTTTGGTGGGAGAACTGGGCTCTGATGATTCCAAGTAGTCTTGGTTTCTGTTGCTTAGGTTCCTGTGCTTGTCCCTTGCCCTCTGTTTTTCTTTCTGGTTTTGCAGTCTTTGACAGTGGCTTGACCCTCATGTGTTTTGCCTGTGTAAGCACTCTTGACTGGCTTTCTCTAGCAGGATATGGGCAGAGAGGCTGTGTCACACGCATGATCAGCTCTGGGCAGGTGGAAACTGGAAAGATGTTGTCCCAGACTGTCCTCCTGGTTCCTTTGTCCAGAGGGCTCCAGGAGGTTCCTCCTTGGTCCAGAAATATGAGCAGAAATGGTGGTCTCCTGTGGCCAGTCAGGATTTCTGCAATTCTGAAAAATCCTGATCTCTTCCTATGGAATCTGGTTATAGAGAGGTGTGGGACCAGGTCAGTTCTGGGCACCGCAGAAACCAGAAGCCAGTTGACTTTTCTAAATGATTCAGAAAAGTAACTTTTTTTTGTTTGCTCTATGTGCTAAACATGTTTCTCTAAATCTTTTGGACTTCTCTGACATTTGGGCCTCCATACTTTTCTCTTAAAGCTTCACTTTTCCCCCAACCAATTTTTTAAGATTTCATATTTTATTGCAATGACAAATAGCAGAATCTAATAATGTGGAACTTCCTCATCTGGCATCCCATGAAATTATGGCTATTTATACTTGGTTATATAGACAATGAGACATTACTATGAAATTTCAACTATTATTACAAATATTAGTGATATATCTTATGGCAGTACACAAATGAATTTACTGTAGTGAGTTACTGAATACTCAATTTTCTAAAAACTAACAGTAATGTGTAACATACTATACATATCTCTAAAATTAAAGAACAATATAGGTATAATCAAGAGCCTACTAAGTATCCCTCAAAGACATAGAACAGCAGTGTCTGAGAGGAGCTTGGATGCCCTGTTTGTTCTTTTTTTCCTTTTCTTTTTTTTATTAACTTGAGTATTTTCTTATATACATTTTGATGTTATTCCCTTTCCGGTTCAAGGGCAAACATCCCCCCCTCCCCTTCTTTGTAGGTGTTCCCTCTCCACCCTCCCCCCATTGCCGCCTCCCCAACAGTCTAGTTCACTGGGGGGTTCAGTCTTAGCAGGACCCAGGGCTTCCCCTTCCACTGGTGCTCTTACTAGGATATTCATTGCTACCTACGAGGTCAGAGTCCAGGGTCAGTCCATGTATAGTCTTTAGGTAGTGGCTTAGTCCCTGGAAGCTCTAGTTGCTTGGCATTGTTGTACATATGGGGTCTCAAGCCCCTTCAAGCTCTTCCAGTTCATTCTCTGATTCCTTCAACGGGGGTCCCGTTCTCAGTTCAGTGGTTTGCTGCTGGCATTGGCCTCTGTATTTGCTGTATTCTGGCTGTGTCTCTCAGGAGCAATCTGCATCCGGCTCCTGTTGGCCTGCACTTCTTTGCTTCATCCATCTTGTCTAATTGATGGCTGTACATGTATGGAGCCCACATGTTCCCCCATATAATATTTATCTGCCCTTTGTCTGGCATTCTTCTTTGCCCCTAATTGTACAGATTTTTTTTCTCTCTCATATATTCTCTTTTCTTGGGCTAACTGTTGATATTTACAGCTTGCTGCTTGTTTTTCTTTAAAATTTTGCAAATTGTCCTCAATCTAAGACAACCAAACAAGACAATAGCAACAACAACAACAACAACAAAACAGTACTAGGTATAGAGTATCACTTTTAAAATTGTTGTTCAATGGGCTCCCATAGAGTCTAAAACATCCAAGCGGTTATTTATATTATTCTTCTTGATCATCCTCCAAAACATGATGATAAGACCCTATTGCTGAACATACCATATATTTCAATAATAGAACAGAGAGAAATCAAGCTGGTACACAGTTGAAAGCTTCATTCATATTGGCTAGCTTTCATAGTGCTAGAAGGTTCTAACACATAACCAGTGGTGAAGTCTTCAACAACCTTACCATGTTGTGAATATTATTAACCACAATAACAAGAAGAAATAATGCCATGGGTGTTACAGAAATAACCATTTCTTCCCCAATTGGATTTAAGGTCTTGCCTCAGGAAATGGAATATACATTATACCTAAACTTAGTAAAATCTAGCAGCTATTGAGGTCATAGTTAGTAAAGCAGATCCAAAAACAATTATTCTGCCAAATATATATAGTATTAAGTTTTTTACATAATATTTTTAATTGATTATTTGGGAATTTACATCATGAATCCTAATTTTGTCACTTCCCAGTCCTCTCATGTTTATGGTTCATCCTTATAACTCCGTCGAGGAGGAAGGAGGAGGAGGAGGAGGAGGAGGAGGAGGAGGAGGAGGCGGAGGAGGAGAAGGAGAAGGAGGAGGAGCAGGAAGAAGAAAAGAAAAGAAGAAGAAGAAGAAGAAGAAGAAGAAGAAGAAGAAGAAGAAGAAGAAGAAGAAGAAGAAGAAGAAGAAGTAGTCCAATTTTGCCACCACATACTCAGTGGAGCATGTTCAGACTCTTGGTGACTAAGCCCTTAATGAATAACTGAGTCCTTTTCCCACTTGCAATTTTGGGTTCCAAATTTTACTTCAGTATTCTTATACATTTTAAAAGTTCTCTTTGTTGGCTCTCTGTCCAGGCTGTTACTTTGGGGAAAGGTTAGGGGTTTGGACTCTCAAGAAACCTTTTGTATTAGCCCTGTATTACTGCATCCTCTTGATCCTGAGAAGCCTCATTTATTTGATTGTGATTAATAAAAAGAACTCTAACTTGTCAGCATGCAGAGAATTAGAGATTGTGTAAGAGCTCACAAAGAGACACCTCTGACATAATTCCTTTCTCAGCACTTGGAAAGCTAATAAAAAGAAAAAAGACTAAGAAACACAGAAGCTGATGGTTGACTGTTAAAAACTGTTCTTGAAATATGACAGAATAATGCACTGTGAATTCACAGTAACTATGACTACATGTAGAAAAATCTGCTAGAACATAATGGAACATAAGTCCTTATAGGGATCTTTTGGGTATATACCCAGGAGTCGTAAATTGGGTCCTTAGGTAGAACCATGCTCAGAATTTCTCAATAAGTTATTTTTGTTTGTGTTTGAAAAGTTCCTGAGTATTATATGCATGATAGAATACTATTGTATATAATTCTAACCAAATAAATACACACACTAGAACCTTTTAAAATTTAGGGAAGTTACTGGACAAATATAAATGTTATTTAGGCATAAGTATACATGTGATAAAGCTCAATTTCAAAAGGCCAGAGGGATGATAACTCATATAATTTAAACAGAGAAAACTCAATGATTATGTTCACATACCAAACTTCCAGGGAGAAATTTTACTGTCTGTAAGGACTTTTTTGACTTCTGCTGCATCTGCAGGTTTCTCTGCATGTTGGATATATAATTGAATGACTTTTTTATGAATGAAAGGTGCGTATCGCTTTCATTCTTGAAGAGAAAGTCACTAGAAGTTGTCTTACATTCTGTGATTCTGCCTTAAGTGACCAGATGAGACTCCACATTGCCATGATTCTCAATACCTTGATTAGTAAATGGAAATCAATCAATAAATTCTCTTTCAGTTCCAGAGTTATCAAGCAATTTAATAAGTGGCAGTTATCACACTGTCACATTTGTGTTAGATATGACTCAAACATTTCTGTGATTCTTTCTATGAGATAGTAACAAACCTTCTACCTTTAAAGTGCATATTTAAAATAAATGTATTCATGTCAGTTGAGCTGATTTGATAAATGTTTTTAAATCCCCTGATCCAGTTTGCTTTAAATTGTGGCCAGCCAGTTTATCTTCCTGTTGTGCAAAAGCTGTTATTTAAAGCCCATTGTTCTTCCATTCATATATATGTGCTTTAATGGTTCCAATCTTAACAGAAGCACAAGTTAAGTGCTCCATGCAATATAACCGCCAGGTGGAAAATCAAAATTCATATGGAGCATGCATATGGCCCCATGGAACAAATTTGGCTCCCATTGACATTCTTTATTCAATGTTCAAATGTATTTAATTTATACAATTCTGTTCCAAGAACTGTCTTATGAATACAGTCATGCAATCTGATCATACCTGGTTTCATTTCAAAGACCTTGGTATAAATATAACAATACAATGCTTTTTACATGTAATGTTAGAGATATACATGGTTTATTCTAATGTGCAGCATGGTAACAGAAACCCTAACCTGATGTGAAAGGAATGTATAAGGTCTTGGAATCTGTGTTTGCTTTCATGATACCTAGAATGAAGTTTGTATGGAAGGACATATTGGAGTGAAGCACTATATTGAATATGGAAGGAGGAGATAAAGCCATTTACTCAAACAGGCTCCTCTGAGTGGTAAAAGTTGTGGAAGCACAAGGAGATAGAAGCATCTCATGAAAGGCCTGTTGGATTATATTGGAGAAAAATTGGCCTCCTTCCCTGCTAATGTTAAGCAAATTCTTTTTAATATAATCACTATGTGAAACCTCATTGCTTTCTGGGAATGAGTTCCATTGTTCTTTTACTCTAATTGGGCTGAAATCTTGTTTATGATGCTTGTATCTTTGCTCTCAAAATAAGACTGATGTGTGTACATTTTCTTTCAAATATTTTTAATCAGCTTTTTGGTACTGGTAATTTCCAGCTTAATAAGATACGAAGACTACTTACTTATCTATGACAATAGTTTTCAAATGTGTTAGGTGCATAAGAATCACTTTGAGAAGCTAATGAGGCAAATTCCCAGATGTCCTTCAGATGACTATGATTCAGTGTCCGATTTACAAAAAATAATTTGAGTGCTTTACTTTCTCTTGAATGGAATAGCATAGGGATCTTGTTAGAAAACAAAACAAACAAAACACCAGTATGTTATATACCCTAAGCAGTTATAAAATAATACTTAAAATCACCTTTCCTTTTGAGGAGATCTAAATCTGGACTTCCTTTGGGAGCACACTGGACAAAGAATAATGGGATAACATACTAGAATTTAGAGGTGTCAACCCCATAGTCTACACATTAGGAGAACACTCACACATTTATTTTTGGTGACACTGTGACACACGCTGTCCTAGAACCTTCATGCATCATTTCAGGTACATATTCACAAGTGTGCATGCAGTTGCAACACAAAATTTCTTAATGCATTTAATGAGTTTACTGTTTTATGTTGGGAAACATTCACCGTTATTCTGGAGCACAGACTACATGTTAGCCTCCTGCAAGTTTAATAGAATCCATTTGTAAAAAGCTTTTACAGAAGAGTCGTTTGGCACTCAAAACAGTTTTTTCTAGGGTAATTTTTCTGATTACATTTTCCTGTTGTCTGAGCTTAATTTGACTAATGTATATTTTCAGGTCTTCAAATAAGTTTCTATTTGTTATTGGTTTTTTTACTTATTTACATCTCCAAATGTTATCCCTCCCAGATTCCCCCCCCCTGCCCATTTCCCCCCCCCTCTATGAAGTTGTTCTCCATCAGACCAACTCCTACCTCAGTGGCCTAGTGTCCTCCTATCCTGGGTCATCAAGTTCCACAGGACCAAGTGGCTCCCTCCCAGTGATGACAGATAAGGCAATCCTCTGCTACATATCCAGCTGGAGCCATGGGTAAGTTGGTAATTGTTGTCATTATTTTGATTTCGTCAGTTTGCAGCCATTCCTTCATTTTGATTAGTCATTTTATATGATACCATTATGATTAATTTCCAAATATTATAATAATTTGGCCTCACTTGTCTTATCTAAACAATATAAGAACTTAGTACTTAAAACAATATATAGGAAAATTTTTTCAAAATTAGGTGTATTTATTTTGATGAAATTTCCAAAAATCGATTATTATGTTTAGTTTTTGTTAACCCTAATAAAATAAAGTATCACTTGGGAGGAGGGGAATATCAGTGGAGTTAACTCCATCATTGACCTCTGAGGAGATCCATGGGCATTTTCTTGATCCCCTCGTGGATGTGGTGATCCCAGCCTACTGAAGTTTTGAGTTGGTTAGAAAGGAAGCAGTGAGGATGCCATGTGATCTTATGTTTTGTTTTCATAACAACACTTTAATGTTATGTTTTAGGTATGATAGATCAACAATAAGCTCTGTGTGGCTTTTGCACTTGAAATATTAATAAAAGGAAAATAGGAATACCCAAGCTTCTCTATTTAACAATGTATATTGCCGTCCCTTGATGGCTTTCTTTTTTTTTTTAAAAATTTTTATGTTCCTTGATATTTTAATATTTACATTTCGTGTTATTCTCCTTCCTAAGGTGTTGCAAAACCCCTTCAGCTCCTTTAGTCTTTTCTCTAATTCCACCATTAGGGTCCCATGTTTAGACCAATGGTTAGTTGTAGGCATCCTCATCTGTATCAGTAGAGCTCTGCCAGAGCCCTCAGGTGATATTCATATCAGGCTATCTGTAAGCACTTCTTGGCCTCCAATAGTGACTGGAATTGGTTTGCTGCATATGGAATGGATATCCAGGTGGGGCCAGTCTCTAGATGCTTTTCTTCAGTACCTCAAGCTCCATTTTTGGTCTCTGTGCTTGTTGACAGGAGCCTGATATAGCTGTCTCCTGAGAGGCTCTGCCAGAGCCCGACAAATACAGAGGCAATGCTGGCAGCCAATCATTGGACTGAGCATGGGATCCCTAATGGAGGAGTTAGAGAAAGAACTGAAGGAACTGAAGGGGTTTGCAATCCCACAGGAAGAACAAGAATATCAACCAACCAGACCCCTCAGTGCTCCCAGAGACTATACTACTAACCGAAGAGTACACATGGAGTGACCCATGGCTCCAGTTACATACATAGCAGAATATGGCCTTGTTGGGTATCAGTGGTTGGAGAAACCTTTGGCTCTGTGAAGGTTCGGTGCCCAAGTGTAGGGGAGTGCAAGGGCAGGGAGGGGGAAGAGGATGGATGGGTGGGGGAGCACCCTCATGGAAGCAGGAGGATGGGGATGGGATAAGGGGTTTGTGGAGGGGAAACCAGGATAGGGGATAATATTGGAAATGTAAATTAATAAAATATCCAATAAAGAGAAATTAGTTAAACATCCATTAGTATAGGAACAAATAATGTAAAATAGTTCACTATAACTCTAATCAAGCAACTAAAATACCTATATGACAAGAACTTCAAGTCTCTGAAGAAAGTAATTGAAGATGTTAGAAGATAAAATCAGAACTTGAAAATATCCCCCATGCTCAATCATCAGTAGGATTAAAATAGAAATAACATGAAACAGGGGAGGCTATGAGCAGTTTATGGGAGTGAGCCTAGCTGAGTTTCCTACCAGAGAAGGATATGGAGACTGTGGTGCCCACAACCCATAGCCATGCATGACTTCCAATTGTTATACTTGCAGAGAGTTGCCTAGCATAACACTGTCTTCTGAGAGGCTTCATCCATCAGTGAATGGAAACAGATGCAGAGACCCATATCTAAACATCATGTGTGTAGAGAATCTTGTGAAACAGTGGGAGCTAGAGTTGAGGGTGCTGGAGGGGGCAAGGACACCACAAGAAGATCTCTAAAGTCAACTAATCTTGGCCCATGGGGGCTTACAGAGACTGAACCCCCAACCAAAGAGCTTGCAGGGGCTGGATTAAGTTCCCCCACATATTTGTAGCAGATGTGAAGCTTGGTCTTCATGTGAGTCCCCTAATAACTTGGGGGGGGGGTTGTCCCTTACTCTGTTGCCTGCCACTGAACTCCCTTCCCCTAACTGGACTTCCTGGTTGGAGGTCAGTGATAGAGAATATGCTTAGTCTTACTCATGGTGAGGAGGAGGACTGAGAGGAGGGAAAAGAGGGAGGGGAGGCTGCAGTATAGATGTACTATATTACAGGATAGATATAATATGTATACTAGAGTATGCATGTATGGGAGAAGAATAAATTTTTAGAAAAGGAAATTTGCCAGCAAATTATGGAACTAGACAACCTGAGTGCAGATAACGCATGAACCCAGAAGAGACAAATATAATAAGTTTTCACTTATACCATGTTATCCATTAAGTAAATGATAATCAAGTAACAGTTCACAGGTCCAGAGAGGCTTGCTTAAAAGAAGAGCTGTATAAGAGAAGTATGGATCTTTCTGGCAAGGGAAAATAGAATAGATCCTGGGAGTTGACTGGGGTGGGTGGGATCAGAGTGTGAGAGTTCAGGTGACTGAAGAGTGGGGGAGGGAGATAGTGAAGGGAGAGATAGCTGGAACGGAGGGACATTGGGGAGCAGTACAGAAACATCAGGTTGTAGAAACCTCCTGGAATACTTGAGGGCTACCGTAATAAATATTCCTAGCAATGGATAAAGGAGTCTGAGACTGCCCATGTTTTGTAGCCAGGCACAGCTTCTGAGAAATAATAGGGAAGTGGGTTAAATTCATTAAGTTGTTGGCAAAGAAGGTCTCAAGGGAGATGCCTAAACAATGTGGGATGATGCAAGGACAGAAGTTCGCCCTCTCAATACTGAGAGTGTGGTCCCATTGCTGAGAACAACTTCCACTTTTACTCAGTGAACATAGAATGGTTGAGTTTCTGAAAGTTTAGGGCCTTCATCCCTGCATTTAGTCGTTTTGGTGTGACTAGGTTTCTGCAGGTTATGAAAAGAGAAACCAAGACATCAGCCCAGTCACAAAACCCTCCATCTACAGTCTGCCCTGCCTAAAAAGAGGTGTCCTGGGGCCAAATGTGGCTCAAAACTGTGGAAGCAGAGAGCAATATTTGGTTTAATTTGGGAGCTCACCACACATGAAAGGAGCTGTGCCCTATACTGCATGGGTGGCCAGGAACTGAAGACTGAGACCTGGGCACAGAGAACTAGGGTAGAACAGGCTGGTCCTAAAAGACCAGTGGATAATGAACCTTCTGTAACCAGACAAGACTTCAAATTGAGGGATTATGACTGGGAAAAAGACAACACGTTTTAGAAGCATGATATTAGACACAACAATTGCCCAAGAACCTAAGTAGCATCTGGGATCACAGAAGATACAGGGACTCAAGAACCCCCACCTGGCCATTGGCATATGTTCCTTCTGGTTTGAACCTTCATCTGGAGCAGATCTCCCAGGTGCCTTAACCTGCCCAGTATCAGAAGTGAGGAGGCCACAACAAATGTCCAAACAGCTAGAGTAACTGAGACCCATGGGATCCAGGTATGCAAGAACCTCCAACCAGCTAATGGCACAGGTTTCTTCTGGACTGGGAGGATACCTGTGGTGTTCATTCTGCAGTAGCTCTTACAGCACCCAAAGGAACCCCAGATCCATGGGGTACTCCGAAAACACCCAGGATCACAGGATCACAGAGGAAGCTCGACTCTCAGGAGACCGGACACAACCAGGTGCACTAGAGCTCTGACACGCTCAGTATCACAGTGGAGGCCACACATCTTTCCCAACACCCAGCTTAACTGGGACCCCCACAGGAACCAGGGAAAAACAAGCCCCCATCCAGCCAGAAGTACTGGTTCCTTCCAGCTTGCACCTGTGCTCAGAGCAAACCCAGAGTTCTGGCTCCTCACCCACTCCTGAAACACTCTTGGAAAGCTTGGTCACATCAGGATTTCAGGATCCCAGAGGCAGCTTGACTCCCAAGAGCCCTGACAAACTCAGGATCCGAGAGTCCACAGGATCCCAAGGGACAACTGTACTCTGAGGAGTTCTGACACTACCAGGATTACATGCGGGACAGGGTCTATTCAGAGACAGTAAGAACAGGTAGCACAAGAAATGTTCAAAGGGCTAGAAGCAAGCATAAGAACATAAGCACTAGAAGCCAAGGGTACTTGGCATCAGCAGAAATAAGTTCTCCCATTACAGCAAGTCCTGGATATCTCATCACACTGGAAAACCAATATTTGGATTGAAAAATCATATGTCCTTGATAATGATAGAGAGGAAATTAAAAGGGACATGAATAATTTCGTTAAAGAAATACAGCTCCATTGTGTAACTGTACCACATTTTCTGTATCCATTCCCCTGTTGAGGGACATCTAGATTCTTTCCATCTTCTAGCTATAATAAATAAGGCTGCTATGAACATAGTGGAGCACGTGTCCTTGTTATATGTTGGGGCATATTTTGGGTATATGCCCAGGAGTGGTATAGCTGTGCCCTCAGGTAGTGCTATGTCCAATTTTCAGAGGAACTCCAGACTGATTTCCAGAGTGATTGTACCAGCTTACCATCCCATCAACAATGGAGGAGTGTTCCTCTTTCTCCGCATCCTCGCCAGCATTTGCTGTCACCTGAGTTTTTGATCTTAGCAATTCTGACCGGTGTAAGGTGGAATCTCTGAATTGTTTTGATTTGCATTTCCCTGAAGATTAAGGATGTTTAACATTTCTTTAGGTGCTTCTCAGGCATTTGATATTTCTCAGTTGAGAATTCTTTGTTTAGCTCTATAGCCCAAGTTTTAAAAAGGTTATTTGATTCTCTGGAGTCTAACTTCTTGAGTTCTTTGTATACATTGGATATTAGTCCTCTATAGTATGTAGGAATGGTAAAGATCTTTTCCCAATTGGTTGGTTGTCTTTTTGTCCTTTTGACAGTGTCCTTTGCCTTACAGAAGCTTTGTAAGTTTAGGAGGTCGCATTTGTCAATTCTTGATCTTACAGCATAAGCCATTGATATTCTGTTCAGGAAATTTTCCCCTGTTCCCATGTGTTCCAAGTTCTTCCCCACTTTCTCTTTTATTAGTTTCAGCGTATCTCGTTTTATATGGAGGTCCAAGATTCAATTGGACTTGATCTTTGTAAAAGGTGATGAGAATGGATCAATTCACATTCCTCCACATGCTCACCTCCAGTTGAACCAACACCATTTGTTGAAAAGGCTGTCTTTTTTCCACTGGATGGTTTTAACTTCCTTGTCAAGGATCAAGTGACCATAGGTCTATGGGTTCATTTCTGGGTCTTCAATTCTATTCCATTGATCTATCTGCCTGTCTCTGTACCACTACCATTCAATTTTTATCACTATTGCTCTGTAATAAAGCTGGATGTTAGGGATGGTGATTCCCCCAGAAGTTCTTTTATTGTTGAGGATAGTTTTTGCTACCTTGGGTTTTTTGTTATTCCAAATGAATTTGCAAATTGCTCTTTCTAACTCTGTGAAAAATTGACTTGGGATTTTGATGGGGATTGCATTGAATCTGTGGATTGCTTTTGGCAAGATGGCCATTTTTTTTTTACAATATTAATCCTGCCAGTCCATGAGCATGGGAGATATTTCCATCTTCTGAGATCTTCATCAATTTCATTCTTCAGAGACTTGAAGTTCTTATACAGATCTTTCACTTCCTTGGTTAGAGTCACACCGAGGTATTTTATGTTATTTGTGACTATTGTGAAAGTTGTCATCTCCCTAATTTCTTCCTCAGCCTGTTTCTCCTTTGAGTAGAGGAAGGCTACTGATTTATTTGAGATAATTTTATATCCAGCCACTTTGCTAAAGTTGTTTATCAGCTGTAGAAGTTCTCTGATGCACTTTTGGGGGGGTCACTTAATTATACTATTGTATCATCTGCAAATAGTGATATTTTGACTTCTTCATTTCCAATTTGTATCCCTTTGACCTCCTTTTATTGTCTAATGGCTCTGGCTAGGACTTCAAGTACTATATTAAATAGGTAGGGAGATAGTCAGCAGGCTTGTCTGGTCCTCAATTGTAGTGGGATTGCTTCAAGTTTCTCTCCATTTAGTTTGATGTTGGCTACTGGTTTATTGTATATTGCTTTTACTATATTTAGGTATGGACCTTGAATTCCTGATCTTTCCAAGACTTTTACTGCAAAAGAGGTGTGAAATGCTTTCCCAGCATCTAAGGAAATAATCATGTGGCTTTTTTTTCATTGAGTTTTGTTTATGTAGTGGATTATGTTAGTTGAACCATCCCTGCATCCCTAGAATGAAGCCTACTTTATCAAGATGGATCATCGTTTTGATGTGTTCTTGGATTTGGTTTATGACAATTTTATTGAGTATTTTTGCATTGATATTCATAGGTGAAATTGGTCTGAAGTTCTCTTTGTTGGGTCTTTGTGTGACAGGTATGAGCATAATTGTGGCTTCATAGAACAAATTGGGTAGTTTTCCTTCTGTTTCTATTTTGTGGAATAGTTTGAAGAGTATAGGTATTAGGTATTCTTCGAAAGTCTGATAGAATTCTGCACTAAAACGGTATAGTCCTGGGCTTTTTTTGGGTGGGGGGTACTTTTAATGACTGCATTTATTTCCTTAGGGGTTATGGAACTGTTTAGATAATTTATCTGATCCTGATTTAATTTTCACACTTTGCCATTTCATCCAGATTTTCCAGTTTTCTTGAGTATAGGCTTTTGTAGTAGGATCTGATGGATTTCTTTTTGGATTTCCTCATTTTCTGTTGTTTTGCCTCCCTTTTCTGATTTTGTTAATTTGGATACTGTCTCTGTGCCCTCTGGTTAGTCTGGTTAAGGGTTTATCTATCTTGTTGATTTTCTCAAAGAACCAGCTCCTGGTTTTGTTGATTCTTTGTATAGTTCTTTTGTTTCTACTTGGTTGATTTCAGCCCTGAGTTTGATTATTTCCTGCCTTCTATTCCTCTTGAGTGTATTTGCTTCTTTTTATTCTAGAACTTTCAGGTGTGCTGTCAAGCTGCTAATGTATGCTCTCTCCAGTTTCATTTTGGAGGCACTCAGAACTATGAGTTTTCCTCTTAGCACTGCTTTCATTGTGTCCCATAAGTTTGGGTATGTTGTGCCTTCATTTTTATTAAATTCTTTATTTCTTCCTTGACCAAGTTATCATTGAATAGGGCACTGTTCAGCTTCCATGTGTGAATTTTCTGTTGTTTTTGTTGTTATTGAAGACCAGTCTTAGTCCATTGTGATTTGATAGGATGCATGGGATTATTTCTATCATCTTGTATCTGTTGAGGTCTGTTTTGTGACCAATTATATGGTCAATTTTGGAAAAGGTACCATGAGGTGCTGGGAAGAAGGTATATTCTTTTGTTTCAGGATGAAATGTTCTATAGACACCTGTTTAATACATTTGGTTCATAACTTATGTTAGTTTCACTGTGTCTCTGTTTAGTTTTTGTTTCCATGATCTGTCCATTGATGAGAGTGGGGTGTTGAAGTCTCCCACTATTATTGTGTGAGGTGCAATGTGTGCATTGAGTTTTATTAAAGTTTCTTTTATGAATGTGGGTGCCCTTGCATTTGGTGTACAGATGTTCAGAATTGAGAGTTCATCTTGGTAGATTTTTCCTTTGATGTGTATAAAGTGTCCTTCCTATCTTTTTTTTTTGATAGATTTTAGTTGAAAGTCAATTTTATTTGATATTAGAATGGCTACTCCACCTTGTTTCTTGGGACTATTTGGTTGGAAAATTGTTTCCCAGCCTTTTACTCTGAGGTAGTGTCTGTCTTTTTCACTCAGGTATGTTTCCTATATGCAGCAAAATTCTGGGTCCTGTTTATGTATCTGGTCTGTTAGTCTATGTCTTTTTATTGGAGAACTGAGTCCATTGATGTTGAGAGATATTAAGGAAAAGTGATTGTTGCTTCCTGTTATTTTTGTTGTTAGAGGTCGATTTATGTTTGTGTGGGTATCTTCTTTTAGGTTTGTTGAAAGAACATTACTTTCTTGCTTTTTCTAGGGAGTAGTTTCCCTCCTTGTGTTGGAATCTTTCATCTATTATCCTTTGTAGGGCTGGATTTGTGGAAAGATATTGTGTAAATTTGGTTTTGTCTTGAAATATCTTGGTTTCTCCATCTATGGTAATTGAGAGTTTTGCTGGGTATAGTAGCCTGGACTGGCATTTGTGTTCTCTTAGGGTCTTTATGACATTGGCCCAGGCTCTTCTGACTTTTATAATCTCTGGTAAGAACTCTGGTGTAATTCTGGTAGGTCTGCCTTTATGTTACTTGACCTTTTCCCCTTACTGCTTTTAATATTCTTTGTTTTATGCAGTTGTTGTTTGTTTTGATTATTATGTGATGGGAGAAATTTCTTTTCTGGTCCAGTCTATTTGGAGTTCTGTAGGCTTCTTGTATGTTCATGAGCATCTCTTTCTTTAGGTTAGGGAACTTCTCTTTTATAATTTTTATAATTTTGTTGAAGATATTTACTGGCCCTTTAAGTTGGGAATCTTTGCTTTCTTCTATACCTTAGGTTTGATCTTTTCATTGTGTCCTGAATTTCCTGGATGTTTTGGGTTAGGGGCTGTTGTGGTTTGCCCTGGAGTTATCTGTATTTTGATGTTCATTCCACTGCACCATTCTGATGGCTGCCTAGTCATGTACTCAGGACTCAGGTGACTTCACCAGAACTTTCTCCCCATTTAATTTGTAAAATACAGGTGAGGGCAGGTACAGAATAGGAGGTCTGTCATTGGACGACAAGGAAGGATGGGTGAGAGAAAAGTTTGAAGGAAGAGGAGGAGACTGGAATTGAGAAGAAGAGGAGATAGGTGGGACAGGGAGAGAAGCCACAGTGATGACAACATGGAAGCTGACGTTAAGATTCCCCGCTGTACCTTTACAGGTTGTTATGAATGTTCTGAAGGAATGGATGTGTCCCAGGCTTTATATGTTTGTGTGGGCAATTATGTCCTATCAATTGGGTCAAAGGTTATTGTGTTCTGTGTTCTTTTATGTAGTGATTTAAGTGTAAGAAAGTGTGTGGTGGCTAGAGACACTGGGCCACTGTGGAATTGGGTTATGTGTTTCTGGCATGGAAACCTGCCTTGGGAACTAGATAGGTAGAGCGATTGCTGCCAGGCTCAGAGAGAGGCCTTCGGCAGTGTGATATGGGATGGAGCAAAGCAGGTGAGAGGCTTTGCTGACTGACACTTGAGATATCTAACAGATATCTCGGGGCACTGTGGTGCCGGACCAAGTGGGGGTAAAAGACAGCATTTTATTTTTTATATTTTTACAAGGGGCTTTTGGTATTTTGCATTTTCTTTGACTGTTGAGCCAATGTTTTCTATGTTATCTTCTACACCTGAGTTTTTCTCTTCTATCTCTTGTATTCTGTTGGTGATGCTTCCATCTATGACTCCTGATCTCTTTCCTAGGTTTTCTATCTTCAGGGTTGTCTCCCCTTTGGATGGTTTTGTTCAATTCTTTCCCCTGTTTGGTTGTGCTTTCCTATAATTCTTTAAGGGATTTTTTTTGTGTGTGTGTTTCCTCTTTAAGGGCTTCTACCTGTTTACCTGTGTTCTCCCATATTTCCTGAAGGGAGTTATTTATATTCTTCTTAAAGTCCTCTAGCATCATCAAGAGATGTGATTTTAAAATCTGAATCTTCCTTTTCCAGGACTTGCTGTAGTAGCAGAACTGGGTTCTGATGATGCTATGTAGCCTTGGTTTCTGCTGCTCATATTCTTGTGCTTGCCTCTCCCCATCTGATTATGTCTGGTGTTAGTTGGTTTTGCTGTCTCTGACTGGAGCCTGTTCCTCCTATGAACCTGTGAGCCTGTGGTCTTAGCTGTGTCAGCACTCCTGGGAGACCAACTCTCTCTAAGCAGAATTTGGGCCTGGAGTGTTGTGCCACCAGGTTAACTCTGGGGTGCAGATAGAGACCAGAAGTATCCTGTCCCCAGTTGCTCCGGGGTTCCTGAGTCCTGTAGTCTCCTGGCAGGTCCCAATTTGGCCAGCTGTTGAAGCAAAAGTGTCTCACCTATGAACTTCACAATCACAGCACTCCTGGAAGACCAGCTCTATGGGGTGGGGGATACAGGAGGGTGGAGATTTAGGTCCAGAGAGCTGTGCCATGGGGTGAACTCTGGGGCACAAATGGAGACTGGAGGATGGCTTTAACATTTTAAATGATTAGAAAAACTTAGAGAGAATATGTTGGCAAGATACATGAAAATCATACAGCATGCAAATATCTAGACGCAGGTATACCTGTCTGCTTTTACAGGGCTACTTTTGTGCCGCAGCAGGTGAATTCCATATTTGCAACAGACACGACAGACCACAAGATTTAAGCAGTTTGTCACTCTGACATCTGACAGGACAAACTGTCACTCTTTGAACAAACCTCCTTAACTGTCTTTGATAGTCTATTTACATTGAAATATCCTACACAATAATACTACTGTATCATCATTGTTTATTCATTCGAACAATTTTGTGTTATCACTCTATTTCATAATTATCTGGATATTGCTGCATTAAAAGAGAAGATGCTGTATAGAGCCATCTCACAAACACATCCACAAATACAGGGACCTATTAGAGAGACTTAATAGTGTCTAAAACAGCACACAACACTCTAGTTCCAATTCACTGCTTGTTTGGTTTGGTTTTGGTTTGGGTTTGGGTTTGGTTTCTGAGCAAAGGGTGTTTCTACTTACCTCATGCTGGTTCTTTACTCATGGTTTGCTGACCTCTGCTTACCCAGGATGGTCCTGAACTCCTAGTTTCTACTCCTCTGCTAGCCCAGGCTGGACTCGAACTTATGGTGGTTTCCAGATCTCAGCTAAATCTGTGCTAGAATTTCAGGCAAGTTTCCAACAACTTCAGGTTCTAATTTAGTTTTTGATTTTTTTCTGATTCAAAGTAATCTTTTTGAGGTAGGGTAACATAATGTCGCCGTTTTTCCTCATCTGGAAGAATTCACTTGTGCTATGGATCACACACTTTACGACTTATTTTATTTTATTATGTTTAGTGTGTTCTAAACATAATCTAGTGTTCAGAGAAAGTCAAAAGACGTTTGATTAGTTCTTAAAACATAATTAAAATTTGCTAGTATCAAAAATATCTCTATAGGAACTAGTGAGATCACTGTGCTTAAGAGAACATACTGCTCTTCCAGAGAACCTGAGCTTAGCTGCCACCACCCATATGGCTTGGCTCACAACTGCCTGTAACTCCAACTCCAGGAGACTTGATGTATTCATCTGGCCTCCATGTGTGTTACACTCATGTGCATAAATTCCCTCACACAGATGCACACATTTACACATACTTTTAAAACATTTAAAAATAAATCTTTAAAAATACTTGCCTATTAAACTTTTTCATTATATATTTGGATTATATGACATAAGATAATTTTAACTTGTTTTTCTGGTTGATAAATCTTTGTACATTATCATGTATAACATGGCATTTTGAAACATGACTTCATTCTACAATGACTACATAATAGTGTGTGATTTATCTCACGTCCTTACTTTTTTATGATGGAAATATTTAAAATATTTTCTACTACTACTATCACTGCTGTGATAGAGTCATGACTTGAGCCGGACAGACCACGCCAGGCCAATAAGGTCCCACGTGGAAGAAGTTTATTGAGGATGACGAAGACAAGGGGTGGGGGAGAGAGAGAGAAGAGAGAAAAAAGAGGAAGGGGGCAGGAAGGGTCTGCCTCTTATTTAAACTGTGGTTAACTACTCCCAGGTGAACCAAATGTGTGCTGGGAATGTACGGCCATTGCCATGGCAACAGATGCACAGTTCCCTGTCACCTGTAGGTGAAATCGCTGCTGAAGGTGAAAGCGGTTCCTGATACCAACAATACTACTACTACTACTACTACTACTACTACTACTACTACTACTACTACTACTGCTACTTACTACTACTACTATTACTACTACTACTATTACTACTACTACTATTACTACTATTACTACTACTGCTACTACTACTACTATTACTACTACTACTATTACTACTACTACTGCTGCTACTACTGCTACTACTACTACTACTGCTGCTGCTACTACTACTATTACTACTACTACTACTATTACTACTATCATTGTTTTCAAAAATATAACAGATAATATAACACATGGTTTTTAATTATTGTTCCCACACTGTTCCACAGCTCTCTTGTTTTGTAATGTCAATGTTTAAACAACACAGCCACTGAGGAATAAGGGATCTGTTACACCTCTTATAATTTCTACAGGCATCTGTCATACATTTGGCCCCTCTATTTTTACCTTTGTTCCTTTTTAATTTAACCCATACATATTAAATTCTCCTTTAGTTATAAATGTACATGGCAAAAATCTACCCAAGTGTTTGCTTATGAAAACACGTGTTTTATAATCCACAAAACTGACAATAGCTGTACCCTACATTACTTGACATATGTTGTATCTAAAATACATGTAACATTTTAAGATTGGTACCTAAATGACTCTGTTTTGATTTTACAATCTTCCTCTAAGAAGTTATAATACAGTGTTGCAATGCTTATATTGTACACAAATATCTTCTGTGATGATACTGCATTCTGCTTTGATTTCTGCAAAACATAGTAAATGGCCATTATCACACTCTATAGCTTCTTGGATAATTTTCTTGATGACAAAGTCTTACCAACAGCTGGATCATGTGTATTTGGAGCCCAATCAAGGATATCAATACTTTTGCCTTCTTGGTATAGCCTCTGGTCACATGATTACTTATAAGACTTATAGATTCTAATGTGGAGTTTTTACATAATTGTTACTGTGTTACTATCATTCTATACTCACTAAGAAATATATAATAAATGCTAACAGTTACTGTACAGAATTTGATTTTTTTCTGATTCAAAGTAATCTTTTTGAGGTAGGGTAACATAATGTCGCCATTTTTCCTCATCTGGAAGAATTCACGTGTCACTGTGCTATGGATCAGATCTTGAGTGCTCTAAGAACTGTATAGCCCATCGTGCTATTGGACAGTGATGGAGCTTTTAAGAAGTGGGGCCAGGTTGAAGGAGCTTTATTGGTGGACAGGATATTGAAACCCAAGCCCCTACTTGTCTCTGGCTTTTTATTGGTTCTTGTGAACTTCACATCGTACATCCCAATCCCACTCATCTCCCACTGCCCTTGTCCCTGCCCTTGCAAACCCCTCACAACAGAGAAAACCAATCTCACTGTGGAAGCTCTAGTGTGTCACAGTGCATGTCCACTATTCCCCTTTGTCTACACTTCTTTGCTTGCAAATGGTCATTGCAATGACTCATCGGTCGGGTACAAGTCCTCTGGCTTCTGCTACTCTATCAATACTGGATCCTCCCTGGGACTCCTCTCAGATATCCTGGTGTTGCCCTGTATCATGAAGATCCTGTAGTTTCAGATCTGTAGGACTGGTCCCTTTATGCACTCCAGTAGTTCAATGATGGGGTAGGTGTTAGAGTGGGCCAATTCAAAGCCCTGGATTTGGGCCTGAATGGTATCTGAGTTGGTGAGCCTGCTGGTAAGCCTGTTCTCACGACCTCTGGGCCTACTCACCAGCAACCCCCACAACCAGGACCAACTCTACCCTGCTGCCCAGGTGAGTTACAGGGCCCACTCTCCCAAGTGCTGCAGCCAGTGAGGGACATGGCCAGCTCTCCCACTCTCGTGACCCCCAAAGCCAGCTCTCTTGCCTGTCATAGGTGACAAGGAGTGAGGCAGGGGACATCTCTCCAGTGCCTATGTCACCCCACTACAGAGAAGTGATGGAGTCAGCTCTCCCATGCTCGCACACTCAGGCCTGAATTGCCCATGTCCCTCCCACTAAGGTCAGCTCTACTGTGCCGCCCAGGCAAGGGTGGTCCTGCTCTCCTGAGTGCTGCAGCAGGCGAGAAACAGGGACAGCTCTGCTGCTCTCATGACCTCAGGGCTGGGTCTCCCACCTGCTGCGTGTGGCCAAGGGTGAGGGAGAAGGAGGGTATTTGTCCCTTATCCATGTCACCAAATGGGAGACAGGTGGCAGGGCCAGCTCATATCCTTAGGATTGCACCCACAGCTCCCACGATGTGTAGGACGGGGTCGACTCTTCACAGTACTGCATCTGCGTAGGGGTGAGGTCAGCTCTCTTGCTCTCATGCGCCCAGGGCCAGCTCTCCCCCAGTGCCCAGACAAGGGATAGGGCCAGTTCTGCACAGCCCTCAAACATCATCATGTCCCTGGGCTGCACCCAAGACCAGGGATATCCACCTAGCCTTTGGTTGTACCAGACCCCTGCTGCTACAGGGCCATAGACCCAGATGTGGCTCCCAGTGGCAGCACAGGCCAGGACCTCACCATGGTCACAGGTGGCATCACCGACTACTCACATCAGGCCTTTCCTCACTACCCTTGAGTCTCCAGTTCTGCCTCTCTTCATTGTGTCTGCATCCTTCTGTTTCTCTTCCTCTTCCATTTTCCCACTGCTTACTTGACCTTCTTAGTGGCACTGGGTGTTGGGGGATCTCTGAGTGTCTGGGGTCATCTCAGGAGTGGTCTCCAGAGTGCTATGCCTCACCTGGGCATTATGGCACTGGGCAGGAATCAAGTCAGCCTAGCTCCTCATCCAGGCCCCCACCCAAGTAACCCCACAAGAGGGTCATCCGCCTTAGGCTCATTTCTATCTGGTACCTCAGGTCTCCAACTGGATCCTCACTCTGAGAGCTCATCTGGGCCTTCAAGCAGTTGTCTCGGGCTAGATCCCTGACCGGGTCCCCATAATACTTTTTTCAGGACTAAATGTTCAGATGTTCACAGGTCAGAACACTGAACATACACAGCCTCTCTTCTCTCTGCTACCTACAAATGCACATGTGACACAGCAATCACAGCTGCAATGCCTCTAGGGATAGATGTCTGCTTCCTGGCCACCATGAAGTGAGGTAACCATATCCACCATGTGTTCTCACTGTGGTTCCCTTTGTCTACCACAAGCTCAAAAAGCAACAGGCAACTGACCGTGGACTGTAATCTCGGAACTCAGAAGTCACAATAAACTTTTCTTACCTTCACGCTCATTTTCCCCAGTACTTGGCACAGTAGTAGAAAGTCAACCAATACCAATCATTTCTGAACCATTCCCGCATAGACTTCTTTTGAGTACTATGTTTTCTTACTATAATGGTATGATTTCCACCAGAAACATCAGATCTTTTTGTTTTGTATTCAAATGAAATGCCTGTGAACTTGGACCAGTAACTGGCTAGGGATTTGCCACTTCGCTTTGTTCTTTTGTTTTGATACAGTGGGGTAGAGATATATGCATGTTACAGCATATGTGGAGGTCAGAGGACAAGTCTCAGGAGCCAGTTCTCTCGTCCCTCAATATGAGTTCCGGGTATTGAGTCTGGCTGTCAGGCTTGGAGCAGGTCCCTTTCCTGCTGAGCCATCTCACTGGTTCAAGTTGCTCTTGAAATACGTCTTAGGAGTTGACCTTAAGATGGGAGGTAAATTTCCACCCTGCTTCATTATTGCAAATCTTCACCTAAGCAGCACTGCTATGAAACTCTTTCCTCCTGCGTTCTGCCATTCCATGTAGTTTCCCAGATGTAGTTAACCAGGAAGTTTTCCTCTTTATTTCTAAAAATCTCCCAATGTTTCTTTTCTGTTACTGATGACTAGCTCAAATTTTCTCTTCAACATATGGAAGGATGTAGATCTTTTTCAAAATTTTATAAATTTTAAAATAATGCCACATCTCCAAATTAGATTTTTTGTTTTTTGTTTTTGGTAACAGCATCCCCATAGTAACAACAGCAAAGCCAAATGCTACAATAAAATTAACAAATTGTTACATGGTAATCTCTAATTTATATCTATGCAAACCATACTTTCTGAATTTTTAATGGAAATTGACTCATTGCATAGTGACTTATGTTACAATGTAAGACTCTTACATGAAATGGTAACATGGCATTGCAGCCATAGCCCAGAAAACAGGATCCAGATGTCATGAGCTGTGACACGGAATAGATAGTTAAGCCATGTGCAAAGCCAGCGGAAGAATTTTCTAAGAGATATTTACCAAGATACGTAAGAATTTCCATGTTTGGAGACCCAGGTTTCTGGATCAAGGCATTCCATGTTGCTCCTAGGATGAAGCCCATCCCCCTTTCACACAGGTTTCACATGGGGAAGCAGGATGAAGCTTTCCTTCACAGTGAGACACTCCCATCTGTTGGCAATTGGTCACACTGTGTCGGGGTTGGTAGAGCAAACAAGCCAGAAAAGTTGACGTAACAAAGATGCAGATCATCTATTTTTGGAATTAGCAAAAATAAAATAATTTTAAAGATCCAATATGTCAACAAAGATGGCTATATTTGAGGGGGTTTTCGGTTTGGTTTGGTTTGGGTTTTTTTGCCTCCATGGCCTTTTATTATTTATTTTTGCCTGATCTGTCAATGCTGCCCATGTATGGAGTGATGTTCAAATGAGTCATCTTTCTCGAGGTCCAAACTTTTGGCCTTTTAAGTATTTCTAAACATTAACATCTTTTCGTTTCCGTTGACTCACAGTTGTACGTACAGCACATACCCCTGAGGTGTGCAGTAACTCGGCCCATGAGCACAATGTGCAAGGACCGAATGCCAGTAGTCAGCTCTTCCGTCCCTTCAGAAGTTTGCCATTTCTCTGTGTTTAAAAACTTGAATTCTTCTAGTTACTTAAAAAAAAAGATATGACCAGTTGTAAGCTACAGTAACTCTAGCCACTTCTTCTGTTGTCTTATTTAATCTCAACTCTGTTATCCCCATTCCCTGGCTACTTCCTCATCTCCTTCCCTTACTGTTTCTGCATTTGTCTTAAATAATTTTCAATTTACAGTACATTGTATGTTAGTTTGCCACTTCCTGGTCTGGGACTTAAGTGATGAATTAACAGGATTTAGTAAACTCTAAGTGTGGCTTTCTATCTTGTACAGTTCACCATTATGGTTTTAACAATTTCTTCTCCTCTCTGAATGGTAGTGAGTCTTAAATCCCCAAGAATAAACTATTCAGCGCTGGGTACATGGCTTCATGGCAGCCCATTCTCCTAGTGCAAGTGAGACCCCTGGTTCAGTACAGGACACTAAAACAACCTCCGTCACTTGCAAAAGGAAGGCAGATGTGACGACTACATCTATGTCCAGATGTCTGGTGAGCATCTCTTCTGTCCATTGCTGGAGGAGTTTCCATAGTGATCAGTGTTTGTCCTGCTTTCATTTTGACTACTGTGATCTGAACAAAAGGCAAATTTAGGAAGAAAGAGTTTATGACGCTCAGAATTCCAGGCGATGGTCTATGATAGCAACTGTAACAACAGGGCCAACTCTGTCCATAGCTAAGCAGAAATAATGGACCCCGCATACCCACATCTGCTTGCTACTGGCCTAGTTACCTCTGCTCATACAGTCCCAGGTCTAGCCTACAAAATGATGCTGCTCTGTGTCAGGAACCCTGAGGATGCTCCCCTACAGACACGCCCACAGGCCAACCAATTAAGACTCTATTCCCATAGTTCCAGATGGTGCCAAGATGGCAGTTAAAACTAATGAGCATAGTGCTTACTTAGCATTAGGGCCACAGAAGATCCAGTCACTGGTGTGGGCAAGCCTTACTCCTCCTATTAGAACCCTCCCTACCAGATCAAACAAAAAGGAGGTTCCTTGTTCCTGTGGTACCGTCACACACTCCTGACTACAGACACTGGAGGCCCTGGTTCTCACATGTTCGACCTTTAGATCTCACTTGTTCCTGCTTCTCCATTGCCAAGATTTCTGAACATCATCAGGTCCTTGATCTTCCTACAGTCAACTCAGACTGGATTACCACCAAAGCTCTTCAGGTTCCCCAGCTTTCTGACTGTGAAACTTCCTGATTTCCATATAAACGTCCTCATATGTCTAAGGGCATGTGTGTTCTCCAGTGATGTAGAATCAATAGAGTTTGCCTATTAGGAAGCTCTGACTAAGTTACCAATGGAGGTTCCTTAGCGAGTCTGAGTAACTTCTGAGGCCACAGGGGTAACAAGACCCATGCCTTTGCCACTATCCCATGCTATCTTCTTACAAGGAGGTCACCAAATGTTTCCCACAAGGCACTCCCGTCACAGTGCACTATTATACCTCATAAAGCCAAGCTCACAAAAGCAGCAATATTGGAGGAGGAACAGTTGTGTTTTGTCTTGCTTTGTTTTTGTTTTTTGTTTTCAACTACGCCCTTTCTACCAGAGTCATCCAAGAAACCAGATAGAATTCTTAAAATTTAAAATTCAGACCAAATGGAGAAAATCACTGTCCCTTAAAAGAAATATTTCCTGATGAGATAAAAAAAATTACATGGACAAGCAAAACAGCATTACAAAACTGTTTGGTGCTGAAGATGTAGGCTGGCCACTTACCTAAAAGACATTACACCCAGGGTTTGACCCCCCAGCATCTCATAAAACAGGAATGTAACAGACACTTGTGATCCTACACTAGGGAAGGAGAAGTGGGAGAATAAAAAAACCTCAAGGTTTGGGAGCTGGGGAGCTGGCTCAGTGGCTAAAGTATTTGCTGCAGGAATGTGAGGTCTGGAGTTTGAATCCCAGAGCCCCACATAAAGCTAGGTGTTGTAGGGCACTTCTGCAATTCCAGAACTCCAACAGTAATGGGGTACAGAGACAGGATAAGCCTTGGAGACCCGAGAGCCAGCTAGCACAGCATATACAGGAGCTCCCAAAGAAGAGACTCTGTCCAAATCAAAGTAGAAAGTGTTGATGGACAGCCAAGGTTGAACTTTGACCTCCACAAGCCCAGTATAGCAGCACATGTCTGTTCTCTCACAAAAAATAACAGAATGTGGTTCTGGTCCTTTGAAGTGAAAAATACATCCCTTCAGTAAACTCCAGAGACTCCTTGAATAGTCTTCTTTAAGAAAAACGGGGTGAAGGCCCTGGGTTCGGTCCCCAGCTCCCCAAAAAGAAAAAAAAAAGAAAAACGGGGTGATTGTACAACTTTGAGGGAAACACAGGGACTTTGCATCACATTCAAGTCACAGGATGCTCCCTAAAATTTAGTCCTTTAGATGCCATATGAAAATGAGGCACGTATGGTGCATTTTCATCCTCCACAGGTGTACAATACTATCTGCTATCTGACTGCTGGCCTCACAGTAGACAGGGCCTTGGCTCCTCTTCCACGCATCTCCTGTGAGGATCCTGCTCCCTGGGCATGCCCACACTGGAAACGCTTGGGCTGTGGTCCATTTTTCACTGCCTCAAAGGTTTAATGGCAACTCCATCACAAGAATATGAATCACACACAATGAAGCTACAGATTCCCCAACATTCTTGAGCAAGATACGCTAAGCCTCATGTTAGGTTTGGCCCACGTAGACTTTGTGAAAGGAGCACTCAGAGTTCAAGGGACTTGGAGAACAGCCACCGTTCAGCCCCATCATTTGTTTGTGGTGATAGGGTAAGGCTCAAATTAATTCTATCCTTGTCTCTGTTACTGTACCCAGATGTTGTCTACCTGAAGCCTAAACAATGTTTAGATCAACTCAGTGACAGCAAAGTTAACTTTAATCAAATGGATAAAACCTCAATCACGCAGACTCTTTCGATGCATAGCTACGTATGTTGATATTACATTGATGAACACCGAGTACAGAGTGTGTCCTAAATAAAAGCAAGCATCATCTCAAAGCCCAGTGCGACTCAAGTCACACCCTCCGACCTACGCTCCTCAGGCTGTTTAATCCCTCCCTGAGGTCACTCCAACTTTCTCTCCTTTCTTCAAACGAACAAAACTTGTTCCTGTCGGGCTTCTGACTTCAGGCCTCCTCCTCCTAGGACATCCTGTGCTCATGTAGATGCGTACTGGGTCTCAACTTGCCAGTTACACATCAATCCATGTATGTGTTCCCTTCTTTGAGACCCAGTCCCATTCCCACAATCCTAAGTGTTTCTCTCTGTCCATGACTTCTCTGTGCCTTTATTATTTTATTATTTTTTCATGCAATTTTTTATTCTCTCAAAGTATGTGGTTTGTTCATTTGCTTGGCTGTTTTGTTTTCCTGTTGCCTCTGTGCACCATAGGAGAAGGCACCTTGCCTAAACTCTCCTCCCACATATCTCCAAGGAACTGAGCGTTGGCTGTCTGAAGCCAGCTATAAATTGCTTGTCTGTTATCCCAGCATTCAGGGCTCTGAGAAAGGAAGACCACAAGTTCAAACTGCTGTATGAGAGACTGGAGAGAGGGCGTAGTGCCTAAGGGGGCTTTCTGAAATGGCAAAGGACCTGAGTTCAATTCCCAACGCACCATAGTGGGTGACTTACACCTGCTTGTGACTCCAGCTCCAGGGCTTTGATAGCCTGTTCTCACCACCTGGAGTACCTGTAATCGCACGCACATATCAGCGCATAGGCACACACAAACACATATGACTTAAAGATTACAAATTAAATGAAAAAAATGTTATACTGGTGAATGGATAAGATATGGATAGATACAAAAATATCAATGAATAAAATCTATAGCAAAGAAACTCATGCCAGACACAGGCAAGGTGTTAGGGTGAACCAACAGTCTGTTTTCCACAAGTGAATTAGTACAGGAGCAAGGTACTGTATTCTTCTTCCCCCTTAACTGAAGGACTTTCCCAGAAGTGAGCAATGTGCTACAATGCAAATGACTCATCTAGTCTGCTTACTCTGGCTTGTCCCCTCCCCCAAAGCTAGAAGTAAGGAAACCACGTGAAGGCTACAACATGGATGTATCCTGAGTTCCCCCTGTGCACAGGATGGCTAGGATGGCGTGCAATGTAAGGACTGCTGGGAAAGGAGCCAGAACCACGTCGCGGTCGCCCTCTTAGCAGTCACTCTCTGTGACTGCCTGCTAATTATTCTTTTATGGAGAGGAAATATTTCTGTTTTATTAAACACCACTAAATCACAGGACTTTTACTAAAATATTGGGAGGAGAACAGATATAATGACAATCTAAACATTTTCAATAAAGTTAAGATTCATGGTCTGGCATGCTTTTAATCCCAGCACTCAGGAGGCAAGCAGATCTTTGTAAGTTCGAGGCCAGCCTGGTCTACACAGCGAGTCTGATACTAGACAAGGCCATGTAGAGAGACCCTTATCTCAAAAAGCAAAGGAATAAAAAAAATATAAACAGTCACATCTATTTAATATCTGTTGTTCTGTGTTAGTCACATAGTGATGGATAAGCTATTTGAGGTCCTTCCTTACGTTTTTCAGGGCATATAAAAATAATTTTAAAAAATCTAAATTTTTTCCAACATGTTTCCTCATTGTTTCAAGATGGCTTTCATTGGAAACACAGGATTCAAATGCAGGATCCTTATTCCAAAAAAACAGGGAAGGGGGGACACCCAGGACTGTCCAAAGAGCAGACAGGCTGTGGTCAGAGGTGCTGGGTCATCTGGTATCCACTGTTAGTGAATGATTCCATTCAGTGTGCTGTGAAAAGTTGTAAGTACTTTGCTGAATACAGTGTAGGCAAAATTGAAGCAGACAGTGCAGAATTCTAATTGTTCCAATGGAAAGAAACAAACTATTAGCAACTCACCACACAATGTTTTCTCCTTTTCTAGACTCTTACACTGGAAACTTTTCCACCCATTAATTCATTTATCCAGACAACAAAAATTTTAGCACTGTGCTAAACCGCAAAGAATTCTTCAAATTAGTGTGTCTGAGGAAAGGCCCAGTTCCTGGATTTCAAATTATCTTTTTAATACAAACTGGATGAAATCGACAGTTGTGTTTTTGACAACACAGGGGTTGTTAGTTCAGTTGTGGGGAGGGTTAAATTTAATTCTTCAGAGAACAATCTAGATAGATGTATTTCTCTTTTGTTCTGTTTTACTTTGATACTGTTAAATACAACACACAAAAAGTAGATTCAACAAAACAATATTGGCTGC
Source organism: Rattus rattus (assembly GCF_011064425.1). Taxonomy (NCBI): domain Eukaryota; kingdom Metazoa; phylum Chordata; class Mammalia; order Rodentia; family Muridae; genus Rattus; species Rattus rattus. The sequence continues at coordinate 22,321,257 of NC_046170.1, forward strand.
TTGACCTGTTAGAAAGTAAATATTATGGACTCTAGGTATGGTTTTGAAAATTCCAAATGGTAATGAGATGTGCGGGATAGGAGGGGAGTGTGAGAGTCCAGCGTGCTGCTGAGGAAAGTGTATGTCTTACACCTTACCAGACAAGTTCCAGATCATTTCATATAAAACCACTATATACTCAGCTATGGATACAGCACTTCTATTCATAAATTTTCATCCAAGCAAAAGAATAGTGTATATTTCTACAAACAGTATTACACAAAAATACTAGGAATGTATTTGTTTATTATTGCAATATTTGTAGGTAATCCCAATATCCATCAACAAGTGACCGAACAGGCAGATCATGATGTAGTAAAATAATGAGCTATTGCCTAGCAACGCAAGTAATAAAATCCTGAAACACAAACGAGTCTCCAAAGCACCATGCTGATAGAAGCCATATACAGCCTAGTGTGAGTTGATCGAAGTTACAGGCCCCATTTCTAAAACAAGCAATGATGGTCTTTGATAGTAAAAACCCATGTCAACTGTTTGCACGGGACATGGGAAACCTCTATTGATGGATTTACATAGTGTTCAGGTGGTCTTCAATGATCTGCACCAATGCTGTGCTGATCAATGCTGTGCAACCAAGCAGGTTACAATGGTCCACTGCTTTAATCCCAGCATGAAGGAGGCAGAGGCAGGTAGATCCCTGAGTTTACGACCAGCCTGGTCTACAGAATCAGTGCCAAGACAACCAGGAAAGTTTCTGTCCCGAAATAGATAGATAGATAGATAGATAGATAGATAGATAGATAGATAGATAGATAGATAGATAGATAGATAGATAAAACTCTGTGCATCTATCAGGTGCAAGTTCTTCATCTCCTTCCTGAGAATGTTGTCGGCACAAAATAAAACCAAGAACAAGAAGCAGTTGCACTACACACGTCCTCCCCAGACCCAACAGTCACCACTCTGTCGGCTTTCTGTCTCTGCGAACTGACTTACTTTGGGTATTCCACATAAATGGAGTTATACAATGTGCGATGTTTTGTGTCTGACTTCTTTCATTTGCAACAATGAGTTAAAACTTCACCAGTCTTGAAGTACCCTTCAGTACTGAGTTCTATTGTATGACTGAAAAAATTACATTATATGTACATACAATAGCTTACATTATTACAGTACAGTGCAGTATATTGTATTACATTACATTGCAGGGGCACTGCATCCACTGAGAAGCATTCGTGTTTTCACTTTTTGGTTATTTGTGAATTGCTCTTCTGTGAATATTGATGCACTAGTATTCCTTGGACTTCAGGTGGTACAGCCATTGCCTCGAAGTTGAAACAATCCATTCTAGAAGAAGACTTGTGAGAGTCAGAAGTGAGCAAACTTCTCCTGTTCTAGAAACCTACAAGGGTCAAAAGGCCACTCTCGAGGTTAGAGGCACAGTAACATCTTGCAGACTGGAGGAGGCTCTCTGACCAGTAAAGCTGTCTGAAAGTCGTACAGAGAGCTTCAGGGTTGCAGCTGTGTGAGTAGTCATGGTGGGGTGGGCTTCTTCGTAACACAATTGCCTGTGAGTCACCCCTGTTTTGTAAGCAGCCCCTCAGCCATATTCCTGTAAACAACCCCATTAAACTCATGGGTTTGCCAAGCTGTACTTCAGTGTACCCATTATTTTGGTTAGTATCAGTTTGAATCTGGTGTAGATGGATGTTTATGTTGTGTCTGGCCAAGAAGTCTCACACGATAATCCTCAAGAGGGGAACCGTCAGGTCAGATGGTAAGTCTGACTTTGCAAGATGCCATCAGATTTTCCCATCGTAATTAAGCTGATTTATATCCCCACTGTCACTGCCTGTGGGCTCCAGCTCCTTGTCCCAGTCATCATTCGCCCCTTCTCCTTTTAGTCCGTCCTAGTGATGGTGAAGTGATCTTCACTGTGGATTTGTTTATTTCACAGAAAGCTTACACACACAAAAAGTCTATCAACTATCATCCTTAACAACTTTTGCTGGTCACTTAGTAAGGAGTCCTCACCCGTCCCACCCTCCAACACCCCATCCCTCATCCTATCGTCCACCCCAACTCCCACCACACCATACCACACACACACACTCACACACTCACACACTCACACACACACTCACACACCCACCCCTCCCCACTCCTCCAGCACATGTTATTGTGTAGCCACAATGAAAATAATAGTAACACTACATGCCTTCTATATATTAATATTATTAATTTTTAAGAATTATGCAGCTCTCACAACCCAATACAGAAAGTACTGTGTTTAATTCCCTTTTCCAAATGAAGAGACTGAACTTCAAAGCCCTAAACGGGCGATGGGGCTGGAGAAATGGTTAAGAGCACTGGTGATGGCTCCTTCAGAGGACCCAGGTTCAATCTCTAGCACCCGTGTGATGGCTCACAACCCTCTGTAACTGCAGTTCTAGGGGATGCCCTTCTGTGGCCTCAGAGGGCACTGCCTGCACAAGGTACACACACAGGCAGCACATGAAAGCAAAAACCCATGCTCATAAAAATAATTGCTTTAACTAAGATCTGAAGTGAGAGTCTGATTCACTGAGTTAAGCACTTGCAAGCGAGTTTGAGGACCCAAGTTCAGACGCCCATGACTCACCTAAGCCAGATGCTGGAGCAGATGTCAAGAGCGCTAGTCTTCTCATGGTGAGAGGGGAGACAGAGACAGGAGAATCCCTGAAGGTCTGCAGCAGCTACCCTAGATGCACAGAGTGAACAGGAGACCCTGCCTCTCACAGGTGAAACTCAGATACTACATCCAAGGTTGTCTTCTGACCTCTGTACACGCTCACACACACGCACACGCACACACACACACACACACACACACACACCATACATACAATGCACAAAAGGGTTTTTTTGCATTTTTAATTTACATTTTAAATGTTATCTCATTTCCTGGTTTCCCCTCCAGAAACTCACTATCCCAGTCAAACCCTCAACCCTGCTTCTATGAGGGTGCTCCCTCACCCGACAACCCACTCCCTCCCACCTCCCCACCCTGACATTCCCCTACACTGGGGCATAGAGCCTTGACAGGACCAAGGGTCTCTCCTCCCGCTGACACCCAACAAGACCTATCCTCTGCTACATATTCAGATGGAGCCACAGGTCCATCCCTGTGTTCTCTTGGGATGGTAGTTTTGTCCCCGGCAGCTCTGGGGGTCTGGTTGGTTGATATTGTGTTCTTCTTATGGGGCTGCAAACCCTTTCACCTACTTCAATCCTTTCTCTAACTCCTCCATTAGGGACCCTGATATCAGCTCAATGGTTGGCTGTAACCACCCACATCTCTATTTGTCAGGCTCTGGCAGAGCCTCTCAGCATACCCTATATCAGGCTCCTGTCAGCCTGCACTTCTTGGCATCCACAATACTGTCTGAGTTTAGTGGCTACATATAGGATGCATCCCCATATGGAGCAGCTTCTGGATGGCCTTTCAGTCTCTGCTCCACACTTTGTCTCCATATTTCCTCTTGTGAGTATTTTTGTTCCCCTTTCTAAGAAGGTCTGAAGCATCAACATTTTGGTCTTCTGTCTTCTTGAGCTTCATGTGGTTTGTGAATTGTATCTTGGGTATTCCAAGCTTTTGGAATAATATCCAATTATCAGTTAGTATATATCACTTGTGGGTTTTTTGTTGTTTGTTTGTTTGTTTGTTTTGTTTTGTGATAGGGTTGCCTCACACAGGATGATATTTTCAAGTTCTATCCATTTACCTAAGAATTTCATTAAGTCATTATTTTTAATAGCTGAGTAGTATTCCATTGTGTAAATGTATCACATTTTCTATATCCATTCCTCCATTGAAGGACGTCTGGGTTCTTTTCAACTTCTGGCTATTATAAATAAGGCTGCTATGAACATAGTGGAGCATGTCTCTTTGTTGTATGTTGGAACATCATTTGGATATATGCCCAAGAGAGGTATAGCTGGATCCTCAGGTAGTACTATGTCCAGTTTTCTGAGGAACCTCCAGAATGATTTCCGGAATAGTGGTACCAGCTTGCAATCCCATCAACAAAGGAGGAGTGTTCCTCTTTCTCCACATCCTCACCAGCATCTACTGTCACCTGAGTTTTTGATCTTAGCCATTCTGACAGGTGTGAGGTGAAATCTCAGAGTTGTTTTGATTTGCATTTCCCAGACGACTAAGGATGTTGAACATTTCTTTAGGTGCTACTCAGCCATTCAATATTCCTCAGTTGAGAATTCTTTGTTTAGCTCTGGACCCCATATTTTAAACAAATTTGATTCTCTGGAGTCTAACTTCTTGAGTTCTTTGCATATATTGGATATTAGCCCTCTATAGGATGTAGGATTGGTAAAGATCCTTTCCCAAACTGTTGGTTGCTGTTTTGTCCTATTGACAGTGTTCTTTGCCTTACAGAAGCTTTGCAGCTTTATGAGATCCCATTTGTCGATTCTTGATCTTAGAGTATGTCATTGCATTCTGTTCAGAAAAATTTCTCCTGTGCCCATGTTTTCCAAGTTCTTCCCCACTTTCTTTTCTATTAGTTTCAGTGTATCTGGTTTTATGTGGAGGCCCAAGATTTACTTGGACTTGAGTTTTTACAAAGTGATAAGAATGGATTGATTTGCATTCTTCGACATGCTGACCTCCAGTTGAACCAACACCATTTGCTGAAAATGCTGTCTTTTTTCCACTGGATGTTTTTAGCTTTTTTTCTCAAAGAACAAGTGACCATAGATGTGTGGGTTCATTTCTGGGTCTTCAATTCTATTCCATTGATCTACCTGCCTGTCTCTGTACCAGTACCATACAGTTTTTATCATTATTGGCATTGTAATAAAATTGGAGATTAGGGATGGTGATTCCCCCAGAAGTTCTTTTATTGTTGAGAATAGTTTTCCCTATCCTAGGTTTTTTGTTATTCAAAATGAATTTGCAAATTGCTCTTTCTAACTCTGTGAAGAATTGACTTGGGATTTTGATGGAATTGCATTGAATCTGTAGATTGCTTTTGGCAAGACAGCCATTTTCACTATATTAATTCTGCCAATCCATGATTATGAGAGATCTTTACATCTTCTGAGTTCATCTTCGATTTTTTTTCAGAGACTTGAAGTTTTTGTTATACAGATCTTTCACTTGCTTGGTTACAGTCACACCAAGGTATTTAAATTATTTGTGACTATTGTGAAAGGTGTAATTTCCCTAATTTCTTTCTCAGCCTGTTTATCCTTTGAGTAAAGGAAGGATTTGTTTGAGTTAATTCTATATCCAGCCACTTTGCTTAAGTTGTTCATCAGCTGTATGAGTTCTCTGGTAAAATTTTTGGGCTCATGTAAGTACACTATCATATCATCTGCAAATAATGTTATTTTGACTTCTTCTTTGGCAATTTGTATCCATTTGACCTCTTTTTGTTGTCTAAGTGCTCTGACTAGGATTTCGAGTACTATATTGAATAGGTAGGGAGAGAGTGGGCAACCTTGTTTAATTCCTGATTTTAGTTTTCTCTCCATTCAGCTTGATGTTGGCTACTGGTTTGCTGTTTATTGCTTTTACTATGTTCAGGTATGGGCCTTGAATTCCTGATCTTTTCAAGACTTTTATCATGAAGGGGTGTTGAATTTTGTCAAATGCTTTTTCTGCATCCAATGAGATGATCATGTGTTGTTTTTTCTTTGAGTTTGTTTATATAATGGATTACATTGATGGATTTCTATATATTGAAACATCCTTGCATCTGTGGGATGAAACCTACTTGATCATGATGGACAATTGTTTTGATGTGTTCTTGAATTTGGTTTAGGAGAATTTTATTGAGTATTTTCACATCTATATTCATGAGGGAAAATTGTCTGAAGTTCTCTTTTTTGGGGGTCTTTGTGTGGTTTAGGTGAATGTAATTGTTGCTTCATAGAACGAGTTGGGTAGTGTTCCTTGTGGAATTTTGTGGAATAATTTGGAGAGTACTGGTTTTGGTCTTCTATGAAGGTCTTATAGAATTCAGCACTAAACCCATCTGGTCCTGGGCTTTTTTTGGTTGGGAGATTTTTAATGACTGCTTCTGTTTCTTTAGGAGTTATGGAACTATTTAGATGGCTTATCTGATGCTAATTTAACTTTGGTACCTGATATCTGTCTAGAAAATAGTCCATTTCATCCAGATTTTCCAATTTTGTTGAGTATAGGCTTTTGTAGTAATATCTGATAATTTTTCTTTGGATTTTCTCAGTTTCTGTTGTTATGTCTCCCTTTTCATTTCTGATTTTATTAATTTGGATACTGTCTCTATGCCCTCTGGTTAGTCTGGCTAAGGGTTTAATCTATCTTGTTGATTTTCTCAAGGAAGCAGCTCCTGGTTTTGTTGATTCTTTGTTTAGGTCTTTTTGTTTTTACTTTATTGATTTAAGTCCTGAGTTTGATTGTTTACTGCCGGCTACTCCTGTTTGGTATAGTTGCTTCTTTTTGTTCTAGAGATTTCAGATTGTGCTACCAAGCTGCTAGTGTGTCCCATAAGTTTGAGTATGTTCTACCTTCATTTTCATTAAATTCTAAAAAGTCTTTAATTTTATTTCTTTATTTCCTCTAGACCAAGTTATCATTGAGTAGAGCATTGTTTTCAGCTTCCATGTATATGTGGGATTTCTGTCATTTTTGTTATTACTGAAGACCAGTCTTAGTCCATGGTGATCTGATAAGATGCATGGGATTATTTCTATCATCTTGTATCTGTTGAGGCCTGTTTTGTGACTGATTGTATGGTCAATTTTGGAGTAGGTAACATGAGGTGCTGACAAGAAGATATATTCTTTTGATTTAGGATGAAATGTTCTATAGATGTCTATTAAATCCATTTGGTTCATAACTTCTGTTAATTTCACTGTGTCTCTGTTTAGTTTCTGTTTCCATGATCTGTCCATTGATGAGAGTAGGGTGTTGAAGTCTCCCACTAATATTGTGTGAGGTGCAGTTCTGTGCTGTGAGTTTTAGTAAAGTTTCTTTTATGAATGTGGGTGCCCTTGCATTTGGAGCATAGATATTCAGAATTGAGAGTTCATCTTAGTGGACTTTTCCTTTTTAGTATGACGTGTCCTTCCTTATCTTTTTAAATGACTTTTGGTTAAAAATCGATTTTATTTGATATTAGACTTGCTACTCCAGCTTGTTTCTTGGAACCATTTGCTTGGAAACATTTTTCTCAGCCTTTTACTCTGAGGAAGTGCTGTCTTTGTCACTGAGGTGCAATTCCTGTATGTAGCAAAATGCTGGGTCCTGATTATGTATCCAGCCCATTAGTCTGTGTCTTTTTATTCGGGAATTGAGTCCATTGATGTTGAGAGATATTAGGGACCAATGATTGTTGTTTCCTATTATTTTTGTTTGTTAGAGGTGGAATTATATTTGTGTGGGTATCTTCTTTTGGGTTAGTTGAAAGAAAATTACTTTCTTGCTTTTTCTAGGGTATAGCTTCCCTCCTTGTGTTGGAGTTTTCATCTATTATCCTTGCAGGGGCTGACGGTAGAAAGACATTGTATAAATTTGGGTTTTTCTTGAATAGCTTGTTTTCTCCATCAATGGCATGGAGAGTTTGTTGACATAGTAGCCTGGCTGGTATCAGTTCTCTTAGAATCTGTATGATTTCTGCCCAGGATCTTCTAGCTTTCACATTCTCTGTTGGGAAGTCTGGTGTAATTCTGATAGGTCTGCACTTACATGTTACCTGACCTTTTTCTCTTACTGCTTTTAATATTTTTGTTGTTGTTGTTTTGTGCATTTGGTGTTTTGACTATTATGTGATGGGAGGAATTTCTTTTCTGCTCCAATCTATTTGGAGTTCTGTAGGCTTCTTGTATGTTTATGAACATCTCTTTCTTTAGGTTAGGGAAGTTTTCTTCTCTAATTTTGTTAAAGATACTTATTGGCCCTTTAAGTTGGGAATCTTTGTTCTCTTCTATACCTGTTATTCCTTAGGTTTGATCTTCTCATTTGTGTCCTGGATTTCCTGCAAGTTTTGGGTTAGACTCTTTCTGCATTTTGCATTTTCTTTGACTGTTGTGTCAGTGTTTTCTATGATATCTTCTGCCCCTGGGGTTCTCTCTTCAATCGCTTATATTCTGTTCACGATGCTTGCATCTATGACTCCTGATCTCTTTTCTATGTTTTCTATCTCCAGGGTTGCCTCTCTTTGTGATTTCTTTATTGTTTCTCTTTCCATTTTTAGATCCTGGATGGTTTTGTTCAATTCTTTCTCCTGTTTGGCTGTGTTTCTTCCTGTACCCTTTAAGGGATTTTTGTGTTTCCTATTTAAGGGCTTCTCTACCGTTTACCTGTGTTGTCCTGGCTTTTAAGGGAGTTATTTATGTCCTTCTTTAACATTGTCTAACATCATCATAAGATGTAAATCTTAAATCAGAATCTTGTTTTCCAGTATGTTGGGATATCATGAACTTGCTGTTGTGGGAGAACTGGGTTCTGAAAATGCCAAGTTGCCTTTGTTTCTTTTGCTTATGTTCTTGCACTTGCCTCTTGCCATCTGGTTATCTCTGGTGTTAGCTGTTTTTGCTGTCTTTGACAGTGCCTTGACCCTACTGTAACCTTTGTGCCAGCACTCTTGGGAGACCTGCTCTCTCCCAGCTGGATCCAGGCACAGAGAGCTGTGGCACAGGGTCAGCTCCTGGTACACACAGAGAATCGGAAGAATTCTGCCCCCAGACTGTTCCTCAGGCTCCTGCATCCTGAGGGTCTCCAGGCAGGGTTTCTGTGAGCAGAAGTGGTAGTCCTATTTGTGCGCTGAGGTGTGTCAGCACTCCTGGGAGACCAGCTCTCTCCCAGAAGGATCCAGGGGCCTCAGTCCATTTTCATAATGTCAGGGACCATGGCAGCCTTCAGGTAGACATGGTGCTAGAGGAGCTGAGAGTCCTACATCTTGATCTGAAGGCAGCCAGGAGACTAGATTTTCATACTGGGAATATCTTGAGCTTATATATGAGGCCTCAAAGTCTGCTTCTGCAGTGATACACTTCTTCCAACAAGGCCACACCTATTCAAAGCCACATCTCCTAATAGTGCCACTCCCTATGGACCAAACATTCAAACACATGAAAGGGGGGGCACATATATATTCTAACTATATATGTATTCATTTATTTTATGTGGAGGTGAGGTATGCACATGCCATAATATATGTGCAGAGGTCAGAGGACAAATTGACTCAGTTCTCTTTTCCTTACACGTGGGTCCCAGAGATTAAACTCGGGTGGCCAGGCTTAATGGCAGGTGCTTTGCTTGCTGATCCATCTTTCTGGATATTTTTATGTAATTTTCTAAGATGATTGCTCATATTTATAAGTAGAACATAAAATTAAGCATCACAGGTATATTGCTAGCTCAGTCAGTAGAATATGACAGTCTTAAATAAAATTTAGGATATGCTTGGCTTCTATATCAAAATGACATGATCTAGGTGACTTAGAAATGTGAGGTAACCCAATCACAAAAGAACTCACATGGTATGCATTCACTGATAAGCAGATATTAGCCCCAAAGGTCAGAATACCCAAGATGCAATACATAAACCATGTGAAGCTCAAGAAGAAGGAAGACCAAAATGTGGATGCTCCAGACCTTCTTAGAATGGAGAACAAAAGTACTCACAGGAGAAAATATGAAGACAACATATGGAGCAGAGACTGAAGGACAGGCCATCCAGAGATTACTTTACCTGGGGGGATCCATCCCATATACAGACACCAAAACCAGACAATATTGCGGATACCAAGAAGTACATGCTGACAGGAGCCTGATACAGCTGTCTCCTAAGAGGTTCTGCCATAGCCTTACAAATACAGAGGCAGATGCTCATAGCCAACCATTGAACTGAGAACAGGGTCCCCAGTGGAGGAGTTAGAGAAAAAAATTGAAGGAGCTGAAGGGGTTTTCAATCCCATAAGAAGAACACAATATCAACCAACCAGACACTAGAATTCCCAGGGACTAAAAACAGCCATTTCTAAGGAGAGCAGCAGGATGGACCTATGGCTCCATCTGCATATGTGGCAGTGGATAGCCTTGCTTCAGGCATCAATGGGAATAGGAGGTCTTTGCACCTGTCAAGGCCTCAATGCCCCAGTGTAGAGGGAAATGTCAGGGCAGGGAGGTAGGAGGAATGGGTGGGTGGATGAAAAGAGCACCCTGTAGAAGCAGGGGAGATGGGATAGTGGGTTTCTGGAGGAGAAACTGGGAAAGGGGATAACATCTAAAATGAAATTTAAAATCCAATAAAAGAAAAAATTCTAAAAAAGAGAAAAAGAAAAGAAAAGAAATGTGAGCAACTAACTCTTCCTCACAGCTCTGAGGTGGCAAAGACCAAGATCAAGCCACCAGACAAGGATTCTCTTCCCAGCCCACAGAGGCACTTTTCTCATTGTGTCTGCATTTATGCATACCACAGAAAAGCAGGGCAGCTATCTGAGTCTCTTTTATGAAGACACTAAACCTCTCCATGGGAG
>NC_046170.1:22331883-22399383 GCF_011064425.1 Rattus rattus
CCGAGGCTCGAGTTCGCCGCGGGGTTCTGCCCACGGGCTCTCCGCGGTGGCAGCGACCGGGAAGATCTGCGCCGCCTCTTCCGGGAGCCTCCGTGCCTCCAATATCTTTTTAGAGGAACTCAGAGCTATGAATTTTCCTCTTAGGACTGCTGTCATTGTGTCCCATAAGTTTGACTATGTTGTGCCTTCATTTTCATTAAATTCTAAAAAGTCTTTAATTTCTTTCTTTTTTCTTCCTTGATCAAGTTATCATAGAGCATTGTTCAGCCTCTATGTGTATGTGAGCTTTCTGTCATTTTTGTTGTTATTGAAGACCAGCCTTAGTTCATGGTGATCTGCTAGGATGCATGGGATTATTTCTATCATCTTGTATCTGTTGAGGCCTGTTTTATGACCAACTGTATGGTCAGTTTTGGAGAAGGTACCATGAGGTGCTAAGAAGAAGATATATTCTTTTGTTTTAGGATGAAATGTTCTATAGATAGCTGTTGAATCCATTTGGTTCATAACTTCACTTAGTTTCACTGTGTCTCTGTTTAGTTTTGTTTCCATGATCTGTCCATTGATGAGAGTGGGGTGTTGAGGTATCCTACTGTGTGAGGTGCAGTGTGTGCTTTGAACTTTAGTAAAGTTTCTTTTATGAATGTCGGTGCCCTTGCATTTGAAGCATAGATATTCAGAATTGAGAGTTCATCTTGGTGGATTTTTCCTTTGATGAGTATGAAGTGTCCTTCCTTATCTTTTTTGATAACTTTTGGTTGAAAGTCAATTTTATTTTATATTAAAATGGCTACTCCAGCTTGTTTCTTGGGACCATTTGCTTGGAAAATTGTTTTCCATCCGTTTACTCTAAGGAAGTGTCTGTCTTTGTTACTGAGGTGTGTTTCCTGTATGCAGCAAAATGCTAGGTCCTATTTATGTATCTGGTCTGTTAGTCTATATCTTTTTATTGAGGAATTGAGTCCATTGATGTAGAGAGATATTAGGGACAATGATTGTTACTTCCTGTTATTTTTGTTGTTAGAGACAGAATTATGTTTGTGTGGCTATCTTCTTTTGGATTAGTTGGAAGATTACTTTGTTGCTTTTCTAGGGTGTAGCTTCCCTCTTTGTGTTGGAGTTTTCCATCTATTATCCTTTGTGGGGCTGGATTTGTGGAAAGATATTGTGTAAATTTGATTTTGTCATGGAATACATTGGTTTCTCCATCTATGGTAATAGAGAATTCTGCTTAATATAGTATCCTAGGCTGGCATGTGTATTCTCTTAGGGTTTATATGACATTTACCCAGAATCTTCTAGCTTTCATAGACTCTGTTGAGAAGTCTGGTATAATTCTGATAGGTCTGCCTTTATATGTTACTTGACCTTTTTCCCTTACTGCTTTTAAAACTCTTTCTTTGTTCTGTGCATTTGGTGTTTTGACTATTATGTGATGGAAGGAATTTCTTTTCTGGTCCAATCTATTTGGAGTTCTGTAGGCTTCTTGTATGTTTATGGGCATCACTTCCTTTAGGTTAGGGAAGTTTTCTTCTATAATTCTGTGAAAGATATTTATTGGCCCTTTAAGTTGTGAATCTTCTCTCTCTTCTATAACTATTTTCTTTAGGTTTGATCTTCTCATTGTGTCCTGAATTTCCTGGATGTTTTGGGTTAGGAGCTTTTTGTGTTTTGCATTTTCTTGGACTTCTGTTTCAATGTTTTCTATGGTATCTTCTGCTCCTGAGATTCTCCCTTCTATCTCTTATATTCCGTTGGTGATGCTTGCACCTATGACCTGATCTCTTTCCTAGGTTTTGTATCTCCAGGGTTGTTTCCCTTTGTGATTTCCTTATTGTTTCTATTTCCGTTTTTAGATCCTGGATGGTTTTGTTCAATTCCTTTACCTGTTTCATTGTGTTTTCCTGTAATTCTTTAAGGAATTTTTGTGTTTCCTCTTTAAGGGCTTTTACTCGTTTACCTCTGTTGTCCTGTATTTCTTTAAGGTAGTTATTTATGTCCTTCTTAAAGTTGTCTAACATCAACATGAGGTGTGATTTTAAATCCAAATCTTGCTTTTCCGGTGAATTGTGGTATTCTGGACTTGCTCTGGTGGGAGAACTGGGTTTTGATGATGTCAGGTGGCTTGGTTTCTGTTACTTATGTTCTTGTTCGTGCCTTGCCATCTGGTTATCTCTGGCGTTAGTTGGTTTTGCTGTCTTTGACAATGGCTTTTCCCTCCTGCACTCTCAGGAGGGTCAGCACTCCTGGGAGATCAGTTCTCTTCCAGCTCTATCTGGGCAGAGGGCTGTGGCACATGGTCAGCTCCAGGCAGAGACAGAAACCGCACAAGATTTTTTTAATGTCCTGTGTCTACAGTAAATACTGAAAGCTGGGTTAAAATCTGGGCCAGTGACTTTGAGCTAAATTTTTGCTTTGATTATTAGATTGTAATCCCAAAGTGTGGAAGCCTAATGGCCTAATAAATAAATATAAATTGGCTAATGTAACTTAATTTTAATACACAAGATTGAATGTAGTTGCCAGCACTGTTTGAAATACACTTATGTGACTATGTATAACTGCTGTATCCTCAGGCCACCTGCAGGAGCACCATTCTGCTGCCACTGTCCTATAAAGTGCAGTCTGACCCCTCTACAAATCCTTCTGCCTCAGCTGAGACTAAATCTGATCGGAATGATAAGAAATCTTTAGATTTCCCCTTAGAACACCATCCAATTCCAGATGGAAGCAGCCATACATCTGTATAAATACTGGCTTCAAAGAGAGAAAAAAACACAAAACCACCCTAATCAATTTGGCTCAGCTCTCCGCTGGTAAGAAACCCCCTTCCACTAACCTTGCAGTGTACCTCAGGGTTTCAGATAAAAAGAACATTCCTCTCTGTGCTTTGCTAACCCCCAATCTACAGCAATCAGTCTGCAGCCAGTAAAGAAAGACCAGGGGCCATTTTAAAAATCTTTCAGAGAAAATTAGTTACTAACAAAAGTCATGAATCACTACAACAGCTATGTGCAAGAAATACCACTGAATGACTAGAGAATGTTCAAAAAGTTATATAATGTCCTCGAATCTCCCAGAGTCTTCAGAGAGTTCTGCAATCTTGGCCTGCTTCATGTTTGTCACTCCTGATCAACTGAGCAGGGTCCAGACAGCTCTTGGTGTGTGGTCGTCCTGCCCAACAACAGATATCAGGCAGTGTGGGACTATGCTGTGCACCAAGCTTTCTAGAGCCCGGGGGAAGCAGGGGAGGAGATGGCACTGTGAAGGCCAAGGGACCAAGGGTTAGCTTCAACTTCACTTCTTCCCGGTGGCTTCAGGAAAGTTACTGCTCAGCATCTCCCTTTGCACATCTCTTAAAGCTCTCCTAAAGTTTTCGGTGAATACTGCTCTACACACAGCCTGTTAAGTGCTTGGCTCAGAGCCGGGAAGATGCTAATTGCACTGTGACCTTTGCTATCAAAGGGCGTCGCTATCATAATTATCATTCCATTATCTCACAAGGCTTTCTTAGGTAAGGTCAGAAAAAGTCTAGAACGGAAAGGACAGCTCTCAAGTCCTCTCATATCTAAACTGTTTTCTTGTCCCAGGTTAGCACCAGGAGAAATTTTGTAGACAAGCTGTGTCTTTCACCTAAAAGTGTCTCGGACCCCAGAAGGCATACAAGCATTGCTCTTAAGAGTGAACACAAGCTCCCTGCCTTCCTTTTGAAGTTAATCCTGTGAAAGCAGTAGCCAGTTGCAAATGGACACTTGTCCCAAAGTTGCTTCTATGGTAAAGGGTACCATTGCTATTAAATCACAGAGTCAAGGAATAGTTCTAAAGCGAACCGCACTAACTGGTTGCTGGCAGAGCTGGCTTTGAAGGGGTGGAAATGGATCTTCCAAGTATTCCATCAATGACAGGTCAGTAGAAAATGTTGGTCTATTTTGAGAACAAAATTGAAATTGGTCTGTTATGGCCATTCAAAAGCAGACAGATAGTATCTGCAATTATTTATTCCTTTGCCTTTATGGAATTTCTGCTTTCTGAAGCAGGTGGCCTGAAGCAAGCTATGTCTGCTGTTTCCAGAACCATCCATGTTTGTACATCCAGTCTCTGTGCACACTCGGAAAAAAAAAATCCAACAGGCACTAAACAGAAACAGGCTCGATCAGGGAAAAAACAGGTCTGTGACGCACACACTCAGCCCACGGTAATCCCAACTGTTCTCCCTCCTTGCTTGCTCAATTAAATGGATGAGTTTTAGCTCTTTGCTTATTTGACCTTCTGAATGCTTTCTGAAGCAATATGTGGTTGTTCTCACAGCTTGCCCGGGACAGCCCTTCCTGAACTCTTGTCAACACTTGAGTGTCTTCTCTGCTTATCTTAGGGGTTCTCCCCCACCCACCCTCCTCACTTGTACCAGGGGTGCCCCCCATTCAGGATTTCCAGCTGTGTCACCTTTAAGACACAGACAATCCTGTGCCTACTGGCTGATTTGTGTGTCAACTTGACACAGCTGGAGTTATCCCAGAGAAAGGAGCCTCCCTTGAGGAAACACCTCTATGAGATCCAGCTGTTAGGCATTTTTCTCAACTAGTGATCAAGGAGGAAGGGCCCAGCCCATTGTGGGTGGTTCCATCCCTGAGCTGGTAATCCTGGGTTCTATAAGAAAGCAAGCTGAGCAAGCCAGGGGAAGCAAGCCAGTAAGCAGCACCTCACCATGGCCTCTGCATGGTCCTGCCTCCAAGTTCCTGCCCTGCGTGTGAGTTCCAGTCCTGGCTTTCTTTGGTGATGAACAGCAATGTGGAAGTGTGAGCTGAATAAATCCTTTCCTCCCCAACTTGCTTCTTGGTCATGATACTTTATGCAGGAATAGAAACCCTGACTAAGATACCATGCCACATAACACCTACTTCTGGAAGAAACTGAAAGTGAATGACACTTCTCAGTTACAGGAGATTCTACATTTAAAAAATAATAATTTGTGTGCCTCAAATAAAGCAACTTAAGGCAAAGTTTTTTTACATCCTATTTACAAAATAGGAAGTGGCCTCCTACAACCAGGCAGGACCCCCAGTGGAGGCATAAGGACACCAACCCACCCACAAAACTTTCAACCCAAAATTTGCCCTGTCTGAAAGAAATGTAGGGACAAAGATGGAGCAGAGACTGAAGGACTGGCCAACCAAGAACTGGCCCAACTTGAGACATATCCCATGGTCAAGCACCAGTCCCTGACACTATTAATGATACTCTTGCAAACAGGAGCCTAGCATAACTGTCCTCTGAAAGGCTCTACCCAACAGTTTACTAAAATAGATGCAGATACCCACAGCCAAACATTGGATGAAGGTCAGGGACTCTTATGGAAGAGTTGGTTAAAGGACCAAAGGCCTGGAAAGGTGTAGGAACTCCATGAGACCAACAGACTCAACTAAGCGGAACTCTTGGGAGCTCTCAGAGACTGAACTACCAATCAAAGAGCATACATGGGCTGGACTGAGGCCTCCTCACACATATGTAGCAGATATGCAGCTAGGTCTTCATGTATTAACAACTGGAGCAGGGGCTGTCCCTAAAGTGGTAGCCTGACCATGGACTCCATTCTTCAACAAGGTTACCTTTTCTAGCCTCAGTGGGAGAGGATGTGCCTAATCCTACAGAGATTCGATGCACCAGGGTGGCAGGGTATGCTGCCACCTCTCAGAGGAGAAGGGAAGGGGAGAGGAGGGAAGGACGGTGTGAGGGGGAATAGGGGCAGCATTTGGAGGGCAGATAAATAAATAAATAAATAAATAAATAAATAAATAAATAACAGGATAGGAAGTGGCATGGCCAACACAACTGGACATAAGTTTCCTGAAATCAATCTAGCAATAATCATCCCAAAATATCCAAAGTTCTTGTCTTTAGATGTGGTGATTTTATTTCTCTATAAAAGTTATGCATAAGTTGGTATTTCCCACAAACATTGTTCAGCTTAAAAAATATTTGAAGTGGACAACAATGATAAGCAGTGTGTATATTTCCACCAATGAAATATATTCATATGGCATTTTAAAATATCTAAAACAAGTTTTTAAATATTAATTTTTATTTATTTACTTTAGTTTGTTTTTTGTTTTGGTTTTTGTATACTTGGTTGGTTTGTTAGTTGGTTGGCTTTTTAAGACAGTCTATGTATTCTTAGCTGTCCTGGAACTATGTAGACCAGGCTGGCCTCAAGTTCAGAGCTCCTCCTCCCTCTGCTTCCCCAGTACTGGGATTAAAGTCGTGTGCCACCATACCCAGCCAGATTTATTTTTATTTTTATGTGTGAGAAGTCAAGTTATACATGACTGCATTGGCCACAAAGGCCAGAATAGGACAGCAATCCCTTGGAGCTAGAGTTACAGGCATCTGAGAGCCGTCCAAGGAGAATATTGGGAACTGAACTCAGATCTTCTAAAAGAGTAGCAAATGCTCTTAGCCACTGATCCATCTCTCCAGCCCCATACATATACATTACAAGTATATGAAGTCTTAACTTAATTATTAATATATCTATATATGTTTAAGCTGATATCCAGATGTAGGAAACAAGAACTAGGAATACAAAGAAGTCACTGAATTGTTAATAGTGATTATTTCTCATTATTTTTCAATGCTAAAGAATAAACTTGGGACTTTGAATGTGCTAAGCCAATGTTCTACCACTAAGCCAACACTCCGGCTCTACAACAATTATTTGGTAGTGTTAAGAAATGTGATCATGTGAATAGATTTGGCCTTCATAGATTCGAGTGTTTGAATGCTTGACCCACAGAAAGTGGCACTTTTAGGAGGTGTGGCCTTATTAGAGTAGGTATGGCCTTGTTGGAAGAGGTGTGTCTCTGTGGGGGGTGGGCTCAAGCTCTACCCAGGGTGGAAGCCAGTCTCCCCCTGGCTGCATCTGGATGTAGAACTATTGTTTCCTCCAGCTCCACATCTGCCTGCACACTGCCATGTTTCTCTCCAGTGTGATAATGAACTGAACCTCTGAAACTGTAAGCCAGCTCCAAGTTAATATTTGCCTTTATAAGAGTTGTCTTGGTCACAGGGTCTCTACACAGCAATAACAGCCTAGTTAAGACAAGAACTGTGGTGCACACCTTTAATCCCACACTCAGAGGCAGAAGCAGGCAGATTCTCTACATTTGAGGCCATTCTGGTCTACAGAGCTAGTTCTAGGACAGCCAGGACTGTATAGAGAAAACCTCTCTCAATAAACCAAATAAAGAAATAAGAAATGTAGGAGCTGGAGAGATGGTGGGGATATAGACAGGAGGATCCCTGGAGCCAGACAGCCAAATTGATGAACTCCAGGTTCCATGAGACATGCTAGAACATAGTAGGAGCAATATAGAAACACCCCTAATGTTGACCTTAGACCCACACAGATACACAGAAGCATGTGCACCTACATATACATACACACATACCCACACAAATACACCCATGCATACATTCACACAAAGTAACAGCAAAATAAAAGGAAACACATGTGTTTTGCTTATTCTATGGATTCTTTGTGAATGTTTTCAGATTTTATTGAAATGGCCCAAAGAAGAAAACTATTCAGAAAAAGGGCTCGGAGAACAGGAGGTCTTATCAATAAAAGCAACACAGTGTGCAGTCTCTCAGAATAGAGGGCTATATAACTAGTGTGTGTGCTTCACGGGGAGACAGCTCTGATTGAACAGATTTAAATCCTATTTGTGGCCAGGCTGGGGACAGCAGCAGTGGTTCCTGTCTCAGAACTTTACACACAGTAGAGAAAGTACTTGGCTGGTATCACTCCCTTAACTGCAGCAGGACCTGGAATGTGCTGGTGGGAGTTGCCTTGGTAACCAGAACAGTGGGGTCATCTTGACCTGCCCACTAACTGGCTGGCAGCCCTGTGACTGGCTGCACATCCTGGGACCCAGGTTCTTCTCATTTATAAAACAAAGACACTCTTCCTTCATCCAATGCAGAGATGATGCTGGCGAATCTTTTTATGTTTCAAGGATTTCACATTTGTGAGTTTGCCCAGCTGCCAAAATGTATTTGTAGCCCCCAAATCGATCCTCTCCCTGTGTCCACAGAGCCAGGAAATATGTGAGGTCCTACCCATATATCCTCACATTTGTTGAACCAGGCAAACTTCTGACCTCACATTCCAGCTTCCACACCATGAACAAGTAAGTGTTCTCTCACACTACCGAGTACCACAGTTCATTTCATCTTTGCACTCTTGTGTGGGGATCCCATCATGTAAAATGCCCCCTGAGCTGGTGCTGAGGATCATTTCGTATTTCCAAGCACTAGAAAGCTGTGCTGTGTCAGAGAATGGCATCTGTGTGTCAGGCAGCCTTCACCAAGGCATGAGCTACAATGGTGTGGACCATGAATTCCATGTCAATGAGTCAACAGCACATACTAAGTAACACCGTTGAACAGAAACACCCAAAAATCAAGGTTATATTAGACTGTTGGTGAACATGTGGTCAGAGACTCACAGGAACATAACCCTGTATTTCCTGCAAGTGCAACATCCAGTATTTGTGTTTACATTATGAGAAGCTGGACGAAACTCCAGAATTCTACACTACATTTATAACTTCTCTACAGTCTAGGATTTACTCAGGGATATTTGAGACATGAGAATAAAGAGAGGGAGAAAAGAATAGAGGAGATTGGACCCATCCTACACCCGAGTGACTCCTGAAATGAAGCCAGGTTGTGGGAAGGGTGAGCAGTCAGCTGTGGTGCTGGGAAGAGCTCCCATTCCCACTAACTGCTTTCTCAATGAAGAAATAGGAAATGGCTTTTTCCTGGGGCTGTGTAGGATGACTACACTTCCCAGGGTCTTTAAACTCCTGCCACAGAGCGGATGCCTCAAAACAGACTAACTGTTGAGCATTCTTCCTTTTCCCAATCAGGATAAAGTTCTCCTGATGAGAATGACCCAGATGCCCCATTTGGGAGAGTGTTACCTCATCTGCAAAGGGCTCTATTAGTCTATATAGACAGTGCTTTCTCTGAACAGGAATTGCATGTTGAGGAATAAGTCCTTTCAAATGTCCTTCTGGGATAACATGCTCCCTAGGCTCCCAATGAGCACTCATAATATTTGTGTGACCATAATTATTTGTAGCTTGTTACCATTACAAGTTACAGCTGTATATACATATATGCTCCTCTTCCAAGTTCTCTTAAAGGATCTTTGCTGCTTAAAATCTTCTATTTAAATAGTTACTGGCAATTATACAGGTATGACCCAAACAGACAGTAGGAAGCTGACTATTTACTTCCTAACAAGCTAGAATAACCAGCCCAAAATAGTCAGAATTTTTCTTCTCCACAACACACATGAGTCCACCCTTGTTGATAGTCAGCAGTTGGCAAGGCTACCTGAGTTTCTTAACAATCTGCCCACTACTTTTTTAAACATTTATTTATTTACTTTATATATGTGAATATACTATTGCTCTCTTCAGACATACCAGAAGAGGGCATGGATCCCATCACATATGGTAGTGAGCCACCATGTGGTTTCTTGGAATTGAACTCAAGACCTCCGGAAGAACAGCCAGTGCTCTTAACCACTGAGCCATCTCTCCAGCCCCACTGTTTTCTTTCTTGACTTTGGCACAATAGATGTGACTATAATGAATATATAGAACACAAGAGAGCCCATAACCCATACTAGAGTTAGCCTACCAGATTAATAGCTAACCTACAGTACTGGGCCCAATCCAATAACCCAAAAGAGATAATAAATATGGTGGCACTGAGCAGTAGCATAAGCAGTACGGTTAGTAAAGGGAAGAAACAGCCGTGTTGCAGCCACCATACTAAACATATGAGTGACACGAACTCCTGAAACTCTCCCTTCCAACAGTAGTTATGATCATCATCTAATCGTATGAGTGAGGCCGAATAACTTTCTAGTCATCTCAGAACTATGAAATGTAACAAGGGAGCAGCATTGCACTAACATTATTTTTTATTAAACTCAAAATCCTCCAAGTATACCTGCCATCCCAGTTGCCGTAATGATCTGGCCTCTGGAAGATGCTTTCAGGCAAACTAAAGTCCCTAGGAAGCACTCTGGGCCTCCTTCATTGGCTTCATGTGACCTTGGTAGACAGCTGGCTTGAACCCAGGCTCTCTCTAGACCCTGGAGACTTAGACCAGCCCAAACTGTTGCTTTTGAAGACCTATATTCACACACCTGTCTCACAGCCTGGGGTCAGGTGCAACTGACCTCTCCAGGGCATCGAAGGTAAGTTCTGACAACATATCAAGGTGACTTGCAGAAACAATGTTTCTGTTCTGCATAACTGTCCCATGAGTGCCCTTCCGTGTCCTTTCTGACTAACATGGATGTAGAGAAAGAGCGTCTGTCTTTGTTCTCTTGAGCCCCAAGTAGCAAGGGTTCTTAGTCTGCTCCAATCACTTTCTTCTTTTGCTTCACACCTGTTCAGTCAACAAATTTTATTGATCCAGCTTCAAAATGGTTTCCCTAGTTTAGTGTTTATTGACAACTTCACTCGTGGTGTAATTTATTCATGATGTAAGGCTGAGTGGTGGCTTTTCATTAACTGAGAACTATTTAAAACTGAGCATTATAATCTTGTGGTGGTTTGAATGAAAATGGCCCCCGTAGACTCACAGGAAGTAGCACTGGTAGAATTTGTGCCTTGCTGAAGTACATGTGGCTTTGTTGGAGGTAATGTGACCCTGGAGGTAGGATTTGAGGTCTCAAAGCTCAAGCCAGGGCCAGTGTCTCAGTCTCCTCCTATTGTCCACCCATCTGGATGTAGAGCTCTCAGCTCCTTCTCCAGCACCGTGGCCTCCTGCATGCCACTATGCTTCCTGCCATGACAATAATGGACTAAAGCTCTGAACCATAGGTCAGCCCCAATCAAATGTTTCCTTTATAGAAGTGATGTGATCATGGTGTTTCTTCACTGTGCTAGAAACTAAGACATATCACAAATACAGATGTATTCAAAACTAAATTTGTTACTTTTCAACCCTTAGCTTCATGTGAGGAAAGTATGTAGTCTGTTGAAGACCTACAATCAGCCAGTAAGCAGCACCAAGCACTGGACCTGTGGGGGAGGTCAACTTAGAGTACAACCCACTGTTCCTGTGTTCACAGATGGTGGGGGCCACCGGAAGCTCCTCAGCAAAGACAAGAGAACTGCAAGGCTGAGCTCAGCAGAATGCTGACCCACAGAATCACGGGTCAGCAAAGCAAGCACTCTTAACTCTGCTTGTTTTGCAGCAACAGAAACTAACAGATGAGTTGAGGATAATTTTGTTATGTGTAATTTATACGGGAGAAATGTAAGACTTAATCAAGTCCAGCAAGTGGCCGGGCCACAATTCATAGGGAGACAGAGAGCAGTTTTAACAACCAGCTGTTCCACTACCAGTCTTTGTAAAGTGTTAAGATGAGAAATTACAAACAAGAAGTACCTCAGAGGGAGATCGGCTCAATAAGATTCAATACAGTGGACCAGCATTGATGGTGACATAGAATGCTATTACCCTCCTAAAGACAGAAGCCTACGGTTTATGTAAGAAGATAAGGCTCACCTTTGTGAAGTGTTACCAGAGGCCATTCTTAGTTACCAGTCTTAGTGTTTTGTGCGCTCCACATCGCTTGCTGTTCAAACACTGGGAAGAGACTATGCACGATTCCTGTTTATGCCATTCCTAATTATTCTAGTTCCTCGATTATCACACATTAGAAGAAAGGGCGCAGAATGTGGGGATAAGTTACTCAAGGTCAGAGCTAATAAATAAGTGACAAGGCTGAGATCTCAGGCAAGAGGGCTTGATGTCCAAGGCCAGGTTTCTAAAAGCATTACACAGTCCGTTTGTCCCACAATGTGGATTTGCTTGACCAAGATTAGTTATAAAAATAATGTCAGGTTCCATTCCAGTCTCAGGAAAGAACACATAGTTGCTGATGTGGCACGTTGGCCTAGAAAATAACACAAGTGTCAACAGTAAGTCCTCCTGACCAATGAGATTATCGGTGGCTTTTATTTTCTTGGTATATTTCTGCATTTTCTGAAAAATTTTGGTGATGAAAGTTTTCAACTTTGACTGTGGGAAATATATTACTATTTTGAAAAATCTTAACATGTTTGTTAAACCTTAAGATAAGTGGGTGCATAACCCAGTGGTAAGTATGTTCTGAGATTGTGCAAGACCCTGGGTCCAAACAACTGAGCTAAAATTAATTAATTAGCAATACTTTTAACTGCATAAAGTTTCACGTGACTATGTAAAGAAATGCAGATTAAAACAATCAATTAAAGTAATTAGACCAGTAAAACAATTGTTTATCTTTGCAACAAATGGGCAGCTTTTAAATGTCAGTTTTCAATGCTTGCTGGAGCCTGGGAAGATGCTTGCCTGGGGCAGTCGTGACACAGTGTCTCTGGAATTGCATTTAGCAATGTGTGTGAAGAAAGAGTCCATACCCTATGAAGCAATAACAAGGAAGAAGTGCTTAAATCAACAAATCAGAAGAAAAATACAAATCCAAGAATAAGAAAATGGGGAGATGCCGTAATGCACGGACAGCACAAGAAATGAATGCAGCCATTACGTCGTGCTCCTGAGGAAGAGTTACTAGCATGGGTTTCCCTTGTTACTTCACTGGGTTCCTTACGGAATAGAACATAACATGACAAATAGCAATGTGATTCATCTGTGATTGTGTGCATGTGTGTGTGTGTGTGTGTGTGTGTGTGTGTGTGTGTGTGTGTGTGTGTGTGTGTGTGTGTGTAAATGTACCAAAACTTTCTGTATTACCACTGAGTAGGGACTCAAGGACACGCTGAAACCAGGAAATCCTGAGAGGCATGGACAGTTAGCAGGAAGGGGTTTGACCCTGGATCTTGCTCTGTCAGTCACTGCCCACTTCAGTTGCGGCCACCCTGAGGGCAGCTGCTGAAGGAGTTTGATCAGTGTCCGCACAGCCAGGTTAAAGCTGAGGATGGCTTTGTTCTGTTGTGTTACATCACACAACGCAGTGTCATAAAGTTAAGCACTTAAGACCCAAGTTTAGCAGTGAGCATCGCGTTTGTGAATCCCCAAGAAGAGGACATGAGGGAATTATAGGCACTTCAGGACATCACATGCATGGGAGTCTCCCATGAAGGCAGAGGAAGTTGTAGCTAGTCTGTGTGAGGTTTATTTGTACCTATTTAAAAAACATACTGGGGGGAGGAGGAGGGACCAGTGGAAATGAAAATCAAAAACAAACAAACAAAAAAAACCCCAAAACATACTGGTATATACTACTTACTGCTTATTGCTTGTGAGCTAAGACATCTGGAGCAAGATTTCCAAATCTTAATATCATACATTGAATGTAACTTCAGTAAACAAGTATCAACTACCACGTACTTCTTACTTACCAAGGCTACCTTCCAGGACGAGTCCAGGAGGCTTCCACAGTTTCTGGGTTACAACTAGCTATGACACCACTCTTGTTAGTGTATTTTTAATAAATGTGTTAAAATGTTCATCTTAGCCAGCTAGCTCCCAAATAATTAAGACTGAACACTATATTTCTTTAACAAGCTTTAAGGGCACAACTGAGCAGTATTACTCTATTTTAATTCTCTCGAAAGTAACCTGGCTACCTCCCAGCCAAAATCCCCTATGGCTTTCTCTGCTGCAGTTGTTTTCTCATAAGGCTCTCCTGAACTCTCTCCTGTGGATAATCCTCACTTCCACCTCCTTCTGCCTCCCTCCCTAGCTGGGAAGAAGTCTTGTCTGTATTCTCTCCCCTGCTCAGTCATTGGCTAATCAGATTTATTGACAACTCAGAGAATAAGTGGGGAGCAATACTTACACAACTTTGAGGCCAGAGATACTTAGAATAAGGAGTGCACCTAGGTGTGGAAGCACAGAAAGCAGCATTTGAATTGCACAGTGCACAGAAACATTCTGCCTGCACACTGCTGCTATCTGCCCTGTGAATGGAAGCAAACAAGCCAGGATGGAAACTAACCTGACTAACTAACTAGACTTCAGTTCCCAGTCTGAATCTCAGCTCATGACCCATGAATGTGAATGTTCTTCCCTCCTTTTCTCCATCTACTCTGAGCTGAGATCGTGCAGGGAGGAGTTCTGTGAGTGCTTGTAAATAATTCATACAAATTAAATTAGTGAAATGATTTACTAGGCAAATCCATGGATACAGTAGCACTCTCTGATTTGGATCATAGTTAAATACACATTAGGTTTGATGTAAACCATCATTTCTTAGTTTCCCATTTGCTCACAGAGACACACGAAGTATGGCAGGACATATGAGTAGAAATAGACCAGAAAGAAACACCAGGCAGGATGGCTTAGCCTTTATCCCAGCACTTGTGAGGCAGAGGTAGATGGATTCCTGTGAAGTCAAGTCTAATCTGTTCTACATAACAAGTTCCAGGCCAACCAGGACTACATTGTGAGACCCTGCCCAAAAGAAAAAGAAAAAAGAAAGAAAGAAAGAAAAGAAAAGACAAAGAAAAATGTGGCATAGACCCAAACGTGTTTTACAATCAACAATGTCACAAAGCACATGCCACAGTGTCCGTCCATGTATTGCCACCTTTACGTTATAAATCAACAGAGTATTTTAGGGTCGTTCCATTTATTGGAATTCAGCATGATCATTATGCTGTCTGGTCCTGTCCTCACAAGCCAGGATGGTTCTTCCAAACCCTGATTTGCATGATGCCCCCCACAATGTCGGGAAAGTCAAGGAGCGCAGAGTCATTTTTAGGAGTAATGAGTGAGTGAATGAATGAATGAATGAATGAATCTCATGGGCCAGAAGGGCCGCTGCAGTCTCCATTACACAATCCACAATCTTCAACTCTTACCCTGAAAAATAATAAGGACAAGTATCAAGTAAAGGATAGTTTCTAATCTTTATAAGCGGGAGACATAAATTACAGTTAATGCAGTCAATTCTAATCATCATGGATCTGTCAGATAATTAGCAAAAAGCCAACACGTGTACGTTGGGGAATAATTTGATCAATGGGCAGAATCGCATAAAGTACAACCAAGTATGTTTGACCTGAGCAGTGATGTGTGTGGAGGATTGGTTAGTGTATGTACCCATGTTTCAAGTGGGTTACATGTAATTACATATATGGAGCCCAGTGAAGGTATTGCTATTCTCTCTCACCTTCTACCTTATTCCTCTGAGACAGGCTCTCTCACTGAACCTAGGGCTCACGTTGTTCTTACTGTTTTCTCTGACTAGGCTGGCAGCAGGCAAACCCAGCGGTCCTCCCATCTTGCCCCTGTCAGTGCTTAGTAAATGGGTTTGCACAAGACTACCTCCATCTTGTGGATACTGCAATCCAAAGTCTATTCCTCAAGCATATACGTCAAACTACACCAAACACACTTACTCACTAAGCCAGCTCTCCAGCCCCAGTGATTTTTAATTCTAAGAAACCTCTCGGATTCAAACATGTAACCCCTTCTTCCCGTGACAGCAAGAGAAAGCCGAACAGTTTGCGAGCAGATCAAGTTCACCCTGAGCAGATGACGCACCTGGAGGCAGACACCCTGAAACAGATGGTGAGGATGCTTGAGCCACTGGGAGACGCCTGGATACCTCCCTGGCTCTCCTGCTCTCAGCTGTGAAGCACATTGTCTGAACAGTCGCTTTGTTTCGGTAACAAATTCTCAGGCACTAATAGTAACAATCAGGCAGCAAGGGTGGGGTGACCCTCTACGTGCACAAGAAGTTGAAAGATGGTGCTGATGTTGTCAACCCCAGCACCTCATGCATTGTGTGTGTGTGTGTGTGTGTGTGTGTGTGTGTGTGTCTGTGTGTGTGTGTCTGTGTCTGTGCGCATGTATAGGAGAGTGATTATTTTTAATCATCGTTGAGATGAAAATAAAATAAATTGGAGATTGACTTACACACTCAGATGGCTTTGTGCCGTTGCGTGTGGTAACTCCTAGCCTTTTGAGCCACTTACGTTTAGTGTCTTTAAGTTAAATAAGATGTAAAAATAGGGCCCTCGGTTATGTTAGTTACATTTTTTTAAGTGCCAACGGATCATATGCTGCCATCAGCAGCAGAAGGGTCTATGGTTCTGTGGAACACCACAGGCTTGGTTCTCAAAGAATTTAAAGACTGTAAAGTTTATTTCACTTTGGAACAAATCCAACAATAAGATCTTGATCTGTCATCTGTAAAATTCTGGCCACCTTTTCCCAGAAGGGGGGTGAAGGAGAGGTCAGGACAAAATGATCTCTGTTAATAAAAGAAACTTACACTCCATCTCCCCAGCAAAGAACAGAACAAGTCAACCTCAGATGGGACGTGACATTAACAGCCCGAGAGAATGATGGAGAAAGAGAACGTGAAGCTAAACAGAACGCGTGCTCTGCTCGGTACACTTCATGCCAAAACCATTTTGTGCCTCCTGCCCTCTTATTCTCTTGACCTCTGGCAGAAAGCAAAGCCCTGGAGAGAAAGTCTAGACATTAGGGAGTACACTTCCTGTTCTGCCCTCTCAGGAATACTCCGGTTTGATAGAAGTGGAAGGAAAGACAAATCCACAAAGGGATGCATAATTTCAGCTTCTCCACAGAAACAGAACCAACAGAAAGATATTTACAGTCAGTGACAAAGAGGCTGGCAAGTCCAGATCTATCAGGGTCTTGAAGTAAAATTCCTTGCACAAGGAACTTTAGTCTTTTCAACTGATTGTGCCAGGCCCACCCACATTATATGGAGTAATCTGTTCTTCTTGGGATCCACTGTTTTAATGGTAGCCACATCTAGCCTTCACGGCAATACTTAGACTGATGCTGAGCTCACTGTTCTCACTGATGAGACACGGACATCACGAGGGATGGGTGTTAGGAAATCCTTAATGTGGGGTCCTCGCAGCAAGCTCCCTTGAATTTTGCCCATAACGAAAATGCAAAGCAAGAAGAGGCGTTAGTGATCATGATAACTGCTGTAATGGCAGACAGCTATTGTAGCTGCTCCCGTCTGTCTCATGGAAGTGTGTGGGCTTTCAGAATAGATCGTCTGATGTCACCACTGGGATGACTTTGGAGATAGTAATGAGTATGGCCTCCCTTCCAAAGCCTTCCTAAGACATAACGAACTGGAGCCCCATCTTTCTTTTTCATGATTTATTTTGTTGTTGTTGTTCACATTACATCCCAATCACGGTGCCCCTCCCAGGGCTGTCCTTCCAAATCTCTCTCCCCATAGTCCCCTCCCTTTCTCCTCAGAGAAGGAGAAGCCCTCTGATAGTATCACCCCACCCTGGGTCATCCAGTTGCAGTAGGATTAAGCACATAAGCGCATCCTCTCCCACCGAGACCCAACCAGGCAATCCAGGAAGGAGATCCAAGAGTCAGAGATAGCCTTCTGCTCCAATTATTAGGGGACCCATGTGAAGATCAATCTGCACATCTGCTACAAAGGTGGGGAGGCCTACGTCCAGCCCCCACATGCTCTTTGGTTGGTGGTTCAGTCTCTATGAACCCTCATGGTCCCAGGTTAGTTGATTCTGTAGGTCTCCTTGTGGAGTCCTTGACGTCTCCAGCTCGCTCACTTCTATACCCGACTCTTCCACAAGGCTCCCCCAAGCTCTATCTGATGTTTAGCTGTGGTGTCTTCATCTGCCTCCCTCTGCTGCTGGATGAAGCCTCTCAGGAGACAGCTATGCTGGACTCCTGTCTGCCAGCATAGCAGAGCATCATTAACAGTGCCAGGGTTTGTAATCACATTTTTTATATATAAGTTCCTGCAGCAGGTTCGACACCTGCCTCAATGCTTAACGTTCCCAAATGAAAAGCACACACATACAGCCTTTACCCTTCGATATGCCTTATGGGTCACTTCCTAAACTCCACGGCATTTGTTCACCTCCCGCCAATGATCCCAAGTTATTACTTCCTAAAATCCTACATTTTGTCTTGGCTGCCTTGGACCCACAGGGCTGCCCAACTGGGCCGCACCCTCCCAGTTCCTTCACATGCTGGCCTCCTCGCCCTCCACTATTCTCAGGCACGGCGTCTCTCCTCTCCTCCTTCTCCTGGCATGGCAAGGCTTATTTCCTTCTTCCTCCGTCCTCTCCGTCCCAAGACCTGGAATCCTAAAAGCCCTGCCTCTGTCTGCCTACCCAGCCATTGGTTGCTGGCATCTTCATTTACCAATCAGAACCAAGTGGGGGCAGGGTCCTTCAGCGCCTTCATGCGGACACTCCAGTAAGCAAGATTAGACGGACCAAAATTAACATTATAATACAAGCAGCATTAGGCCACACCCACTTCAGGGGTTGGCTCTCTACCAAGGGATGGGTCTCAAGTTTGGCCAGCATTGGTTGGCCGTTCCCTCGGTCTCTGCCCCATCTTTATTTCTGCACACCTCGTAAGCAGGACAAATTTTGTGTTGAAGGTTTGTGGGTGCGTTGATGTCGCCCTCCTTCCACTGGAAGTCCTGACTGCCCATCTTCTTGAGACATTTGAGAAGTAAAGAAATATTCATTAACTACTTTAAGCACTTCCTGTATAGGAATAAAAGAGAAAGAAAACATTAAAATAGCCTTTCTAGGCTCTTAATTTCCCCTGGAGTTGGTATATTAAAAAAGAATGAATTTACTGACCTAGAGAAATAATTCCTTCCCTGATCTTCATGGTTTTATAAGAAGTAGGCTTCTCTTATTTCACTGAGATATAATTGACAACTCATGTGTGTTTAAAGTATACACATATCCTCAAATAAGTTTTCCAGTTAAATCGATTTCATATCTATCTCCTCACATGGTAGAGAGAGAGCTCGTGTGCTTAAAATCTATATTAAGGACAGAAACTTCAAACCATAAGACAAACACAATCTGGGCATTCGTGCACGGCATATTAACTGTTTAGTAAGTTGTACCTAATCGTACAGTTGGGATTTTCTGAGAGATACGTATCTCAGGAGGTCTCCTTAGATCTCCTTCTGCCTTTACTCCCAACTGCCAAGTCTCCCTTGATGTCCTACTGAGTAGGGGCATTGGTTTAGCAATCCTTCCTCCCCACAGACTTAGGGCTAATCTCCTTTCTTTGCTACTTGGTTTGGAAGTCTACCATAAACCCTACAGTTCACAAGGCAACTGCAGCTTTCTGCATTCACCAGGCATGGTACTTGGGGATCACTTTTAGAAGCATTTGGCCTGATCCTGTCCCACTTCCAATATTTATAAACGACATTCCCTGTGTCTGTTCATTCCACACAACAACACAAACTCCGTGACCCCTAGTTACTCTGCACTCCTGACTAGAGAGGAAAGATCACTAGTTATTTAAGTCCATAAGCATACAGGCTCATTCTCTCTGTTGGAGCAGGCTTCTGCAGCTTCCAAATTCCCCCCTGTGAGGTAGCTAGGCCTGTATCTGAGTGCAGTCATTCCAACACTCAGGAGGGTGAGGTAGCTTCCAGAGCTACATAGTCAGATCCTGTTTCTAAACCAAAACAAAGGATTGTATCTAATCAAAGTGACTTTTCATTCAATAATCTAAATGAGTTCAGGAAATGAAACTAATAAATTCATTCACATGGTACAAAAAAAATAAATGAATAAATAAAACGATAAATAAATAAATAAATAGCTCCATCATAACTCAGCCCCTGCCCACTTTCCCAGCCCCTGCCCACTCTCCCACATTACAAACTGATTCCCGCTATGTTCAACTACTGTCCCGCACTCCACTTTCTCAAGTTCAAGCCTCCCTTTGAACTACTCAACATACGTGTTTCTCAAAAGGCCCCTCTGACCTGCACTCAGCACCCAGGTCTTGCACAACCCCTAACCATGGAAGCTAGCTACTAGACTTCACCTCCAATCCTTTGTTTTCAGAACAAAGAACAAAGATGAATTCCTCACCAGAATTCATCTGATTACATTTCAGGGTGGGGCTTCCTGTGTGTTTATCATTATCTGTGAGCTCAGTTTCCTGTCTCACTCCCACCCAACACCTAACACACCACCTGCCAAGATAAATTCTTTAAAAGAGACGGATGAAGAGCCATGGAACGCCCTCCAACAGAAACAGTTCCTCGGGCACAGCTCTCCTCAATCCAAACTCTCTGTTCACTACAACCCCGTGTCTCAGGCCTTGAGAATCCAAAAATGGGAAGAAAGTTTAGACACCTGGTCCTGTCCAGAGACACTCTAATAAGAACCAGGATGTACTCACAATTGAGAAGCTGATTCCTGTTATCTTCAACTACTGTCTTTCATACACTAGAGTGTCTCCAATACCCTGTTCTTACAAGAGGGCTCTATCTGGGTTGACTGTGACAGAATGAAGCATGACTGACCTCCTCTGCATATGACCAGAAAAGCTCCCCGACTGACCTACCACATTACATTCTTTAACCGACTGTCACGTGGTGGAGCTTGTTTTGTTCTGCTCACTTTGTACATGTAGAGTGTCCAGAGGTTAAATGAGCCACCTCCTTGGCCCAATTCTAAGGACTTTCATGGTATCATAAATGGGTTTTGTTTCTTAATTTTTCACAGATAGATTATTTATTTCTAGAAATTCTATCAATTTTTGTGTTTTGACATTAATATCTTTTGATGCATTTATTTATGAGTCCTAATGGCTTTTTATAGAGTTGGGGTTTCCTATGCACAGGATCATTTACAGCCTTTGATTTCTCTTCTTTTTCAATACTCCCAGTTTTATATCAAACAAAAACAGGGAGAGCAGGCATGTTTAAGAGAGTGAGTGTGGTGGTTTGAATGAGACCATCTCCAATTGGCTCATGTATTTCAACATTTGGTCCTCAACTGGTGGCTATGGTTGGAGAGATTTTACAGCTGTAGCCTTGTGGTGAAAGTGTGTCATGATGGGTGAGCTTTGAGAGTTGACAGTCACACCATTCCCATCATATCTTTCTGCTTTTGCTTGTGGTCCAAGATCTGAGCTCTCAGCCTCTGCTCCAGCCACTGTGGCTGCCACTTGCTGTCATGCCTCCCTTCCATGACAGATTCTATCCCTGTGGAATGACAAGCCCCAAATACACTCTTCCTTTTGCAGATCAGGGTGGCCATGGTGTTTTATTACAGCAATAGGAAAGAAAGTACAGTTACTTCACAATGGGTTAGAGTAAGTTCTAGATCTTAAAGGGAAATCTTCTACCTTCTCCCCATTTGACTGTGATTGTAGCCGTGAGTTTTTCATGCTTCATACAATATGTATATATACATATTGTATGTATACATATACATATATACATGTATATATAATATGTATGTTTTTAAAGAGCACTGAAATAGACTTAGAGAGCTTAAGAAAGTTATAAACACAGAACTCAGTGAGCTAAGTGGTACAATTACACTAAAGAAATAACGAAATTATTTTGAGAACTGTCTTGACTGACCCAAAAAGACAAATACAAAGAATTATGAGAAGTGGAAACTTGTTCTCACCCACCCACCCTGATGCCCAGTAAGAAGAGAAGCAAAATTTTGACTCTAAAAGTGCAAATTCTGCTTCATCCAGAGAAATACACCCTTTTCACTCTTCCCTATTAAACTCAGAAGAGAAAGAAATCCCATGCAGCTTTCTTTTTAAAATGACTATAAAACAATACCGTCATTATAGAAATCAAAACCAGAAAAGAAAGGAACAAGTATCTCCAGCACAGACTAAGGAAGGCTCGCTCTGTCTGAACCCTAAGCCTCTGGCAGCTTAGTGAGTGCAGGGCGAGCACTGTGAGTTAGTTAGACAAAGGCTTGAGAGGAAGCACTTCATGGAAGAAAATCCTCTGTTTCTCATAATAAATTTTCCTAAAAGGATTCGCCCTCAGATTAAACAATAATGAATAACAGGAGGCATCATGGAGGGTGTGGCTTGCCTTTGTGTTTCTTGACAAAATTGTGTTTGAGCTCGATAATGTAGGTGCTGGCGATACTACAATGGTATAGTTTTACCAAGGTGTCTAAGAATGTAAGTCACAATGTACAGTCTGGCTTTAAGTTACACATGGGCAAACATCACCACTGTAACCCAAAAGAGATTACAGGCCAGTGTGGCATCCAACAGAACTGGCTTTTGTCTTCAGATCTACCAAAGGCTACAAGGAGTTGCCAGTGTCTTAGTAAATAAACGATCATGCCAAAGAATAATAGTGCCAATGGGATTTTTAAGGAAGCTTTGATGTTTTATTATAGTCCAAAGCCTTTAGGAGTGTCATTTGTTTCCATCTTCATGTCGGAAGCAGGGGGATGGCTGCTCTTATTCTGTGCAGTAATAGTCAAGTGTTCTGTGAAAGGTCAGGGCCTGCTCTCTGGCCAGGGCTGCAGAGAACAAGAAGTGGGAGGGAAAGTCTCCAGCCAAGAGCAAACAACTGAGCTCGGACAGCAGGGAGACAGGGCCACCGAATGCTAATGAAGAACAAGAGAGAGGACAAAGACAGAGAACACAGAGGCCCCTGGCCCCAAATGGCAAAGGTGAATTTCAGAAGGAACCGATTAGAAACTGTTGAAAACCCCTTCTTTAATTGCTGAAGCCAAGAAGAAAAATAACAAAGACTTTAGGAATTCTGGAGTATGGGTAAGAGTGTTTGCAGTTTGGGAAAAGTCACACAAACAGGAGTAATGACATACTCCTTGATCCCAGCACTTGAGAGGCAGAGGCAGGCAGATCTCTGTGTATTCAAGGCCAGCCTGGTCTACAGAGTGAGTTCCAGGATAACCAGGGATACATAGAAAAAGATGTTGTTTTTAAGAAAAAGAAGAAGAGGAAGAGAAGGGAAAAGAAAGAAAAGGAAAAATCACACGATGTGTTATACAAATATTATTAATATAAACAAAAATTTGTGTTATGTTTATGCCTCATGTTTGTGTTAGGTGACATTTGTAACTGTATCCACATATGGACTTAAAGTCCTAAGTCTGTTCCTATCACAAGTAAGTGAAGGAGAGAGATGAAGGATCCTATGGACACAGGTGCAGGACGGGAAGGACTGAGAGGGGCAGCAGGTCACTCGCTTGAATGGCAGTCTGTTCTCACTGCTTCCTGGTCTCATGACAATGTACAAGAGACAAGGCTTGTGGTTGCAGTCCCCTGGCTCATGGGAAAGAAGTCTGAGGAGAGTTTAATGGAAAAAGTTCACAGTGCTTAATACAGTGCCATTCACAAAGAAAGTAATGATACATTTAGAGATTTCTGGAATGGGGGGGAGAAAGAAAAATGCCAAGAAAGTTGGGTGGGGGCAGGGAGGAGAGAAAGGTGAAAGGGAAAGAAAGAGGGAAAGAGGAAAAGCAACAATTGTTATGCCCACAGGGAATCTTAGAGCCTTAGAGATTATTGGATTCAACACCAATTTTTCAGATAAGAAAGAACAAAAAGATTTGGGAACACACTGCAAGTTTTCTGTAATTAGACTTCTCTCTGTAAGAGAGAAAGGAAGAAAGAAAGGAAGGAAGGAAAGAAGGAAGGAAGGAAGGAAGGAAGGAAGGAAGGAAGGAAGGAAGGAAGGAAGGAAGCCTACAGCATTACTTTAGAAAAGTTTGGTATTTATGGTCTCAGGTAGGGGCTAGGCGTTCTCCCTGACTCTGTACATTTATCACCTGAACTTTTTTTTTAACCTTCTTTGAACTTAGTCATCTGAACGCCTTCTCCTAAATTTAATGAATAGTATTTCATATTCCATTTAAGTTTAAAGTTAAAGGAGCCATTGAACATTTTATTCATTACAAGCCTGCCAAGACTGGGCATGTAGTTTTTTTGGAGTAAATAATTATTACCTCTTTGTTACTTTAACAACTGTCTCTAAAGACAATTTGGCCCAGACATGTCAATTAAAGGCAGAATCATTAGTTCTTGGCAGTAACAGCCTTTTGATAGCTTCTACCGTGCCCTAGCCAAACTCTTAACAGCTGTAACCACAAAGATCCTTTCCACTGCCCTATCGACTGGTTGATTTTAAATTGTAGGCAGAAAGAATATATGCAAAGGAAAAGGTTGTTCCTTTTATTCCTCAAGGGAGAAAGTGATCTGCTTCCACTAGTTCCCGTTGTCA
The DNA here is from genome assembly GCF_011064425.1 of Rattus rattus. Taxonomy (NCBI): domain Eukaryota; kingdom Metazoa; phylum Chordata; class Mammalia; order Rodentia; family Muridae; genus Rattus; species Rattus rattus. The sequence goes on from NC_046170.1 coordinate 22,355,966, forward strand.
CTCATGTTTATTTACGGAGTGCACGGTATGTTTACATTCTTTCACTCACCCTGAGAAAGTCCAACTCACTGGAACAGACACTTGCCATGGGATCTTGATTAATGGTTGTTTTTTCTTTTAATTATTTATTTTTTGAGACTATAATTACATCATTTCCCCCTTCCCTTTCATCCCTCCAAAGCCTCCCATATCTCACCTTGTTCTTTTTCAAATTTATGGGCTCTTTTTTTAAATTAATTGTTATTTTACACGCACTCCAGCAAAATCCCTGTTCTTATGGTGCTCACCTTCTTTTTCCTCTTCTTCAGTGATTCCTGAGCTGTCGGTGCTGGAATTATGTACTCTGCATCTTGCTTGGCTATGGTTCTCTGTAATGGTCTCTGTCTCCTTGGTGAGGGGTGAGGACCACACTTATCTGTGGGTATAAGGACAAGCACTCAGACTGTGGTTAAGGTCTATGCTGATTCTGCTTAATTTTCATCAACATACATCTATCTTTTGGGTCAATTGCACCTTAGGATTTGATTTGGTTTAACTACTTAACTGGATTTCTCAGCTTTTGATTTGGTAAAGGCTGTCAACTACATTTCAATCAACAAACACTAACAAGATGGGTTAAGGTCACTTAAATCTTTAAGTATTGGTTATATTCCCCTATCCTTACGAAAACATTTAATAGTTAAAGAAGAATTGTCTTATTCAGGGCTTTATTGCTATGAAAAGACACCATGACCAAGGCAGCTCTTAAAAAGGAAAACATTTGATTGTGCTTGGCTTACAGATTCAGAGGTTCAATCCATTATCATCATGACAGAAAGCATGGCGACATGCAGGCAGACATAGTGCTGGAAAGGGAGCTGAGAGTTCTGCATCTGGATCCTGGGGTGTGGGGGATGGCTTGAGCTTCTGAGACATCAAAGTCTCCCCCCACATCTCCTCCAACAAGGCCACACTTCCTAATACTGCCACTACCTATGGACCAATGGGGGACATTTTCTTTCAAACCACCACAGAATATAATGTTTCCAAATAATTCCCAGTTAGCAAAAACCTACCATTTAGCTTTGTCATGAGTAAATTGCTGAATGAGTAAAGCTGTCAATAAACACCAAGCCAGGAAGAGATAGATGATGATCAGGGAAGACCTATGCTGTCCATCATCATCGTCAGCATTGTCATAGTCATAATTATAGTCATCTTAACGTCTACAGATGTCTACTGTGTACCATAGGCTAGCCATAAATCACTCAACTTTTTGTTTGTTTGTTGACTTTGGCTTTTTTTGTTTTTGGTTGTTTGGTTGGCTTTTTTTTGTTTTTGTTTTTGTTTTTTTTTTTGTTTTGTAGTCTGGCTTTGGAACTTTTTTAAGATTTTTATATTTTGTGTTTCCACTATTTTCATCGCAGCCTTATTTAGGAAGCAAAGGGATGCCCTTCAACAGAGGGAATGGATAGTCCTACACAATGGAATATTACTGGAACTGGAAAATATCATCCTGAGTGACTAACCCAATCACAAAAGACATACATGGTATGCACTCATTGATAAGATGCTGGCCTGAACTCAAGACATGATCAAAATGAATGCATCGCTTCCTGAGAGACACAGCTAGAATACAGCAAATACAGGGCGTATGCCAGGAAACCACTGAACTGAGAACAGGACCCCGTTGCCCCTGGAAGAGCCCCCCCCATATGCAGCAATGCCCAGAGCTTCCAGGACAAGCCACTACCCAAAGACTATGCTCCCCTGACCTCATAGGTAGCAATGAATATCCATCTGGGTCCCTGCTAAGACCGAACCCCAGTGAACTAGACTGCCCCCTGCCCTAAAAAATAATAATAACAATAAGAAAAAAAGCCCTGCCCCTGCCCCTGCCCTGCCCCTGCCCCTGCCCTATGTCCCCTATGCCCTGCCCCTGCCCCCCTGCCCCTGCCCCTGCCATCTGTCCTCTGCCCTCTGCCCTCTGCCCTCTGCCCTATGCCCTATGCCCTATGCCCTATGTCCTCCCTATGCCCTATGCCTCTGAGTGCTGGATTAAAAGCATATGCCACTACTGCCTGCCAATCACTCAATTTTTATAACAAACTTTAAGGATGAGTGATAGTGTCACTATTTACAGACAAGAACATAGAAAGTCAGAAAAGTTATAGACCTCTTGGAGGTCCTCAAGAAGTAACATTTTATTGTTGTTCTATAAGTGACAAAGGTTTCCCCAGCTATGGGAGATTGGTAGAGAAAGGCATAGGCTATAATAGAATACTAGTAAGAATGTTACAGTTCACTGAAGTAGAAATAAGATGGAAAAGGCAGGCTGGTGTATCACACACACACCACACACTTGGCATTGGCCAACCACACAACCAACACCCACTCCACACACACACCACACACACACACACCCCCCACACACCCACCCTACACACACACACACTCACACCACACACACACACACACACACCACACACACACACCACACACCACACACAGCACACCACACACACCACCACACCTCACACACCACACACACCACACACACCTCACACACCACACTCACCCCACCACACACACACCCACACACACCACACACCACACCACCACCCACATACAAACACACAGACCACACACACACACCACACACACACCCACACACACACACACACACACAAACACACACACACACACACACACACACACACACACCCCACACACACACCCACACCCCCCACCCACACACCACACACACACACACCACCACACACACACACACACACACACACACACACCACACACACACACACACACACACACACACACACACACCCCACCACACACCACACACCACACACCACACACACACACACACCACACACCACACACACACCACACACACACCACACACACACACACCACACACACACACACACTCACACCACACACACACACACACCACACACACACACATACCCATTTACACACACCCACTCACACACTACACTCACTTGTACCCACAGACAAAAAACACCAACCCCAACACACACACACACCCCACACACACACCACACACACACTCACACACACCACACACACACAAGTCACATTTTTGAAAAATCAGTCTAATAATAAGATGTAATCAAATAGTGAAGAGAACTAGTAAGCAGACTTTCATGATAAGAAAAAGATATGAACAAGGGAAAGAACATTGGAAAAGAAGACATATATTAAGAAGTGTCATATTCTGAATCTGAGCAATCAGAAAAAAAAAAAAAAAAAAACAAACAACCCTCTGAGCTGAAACTGAGCCCTGAGCACACACCAAACACTATCCTGTCCTTGACAGACTTGGCGGAAATGAATTTGCAAAGATGATGATCACTTGAGAGGATGATTTTCTGAAGTCAGTTCTGTGACACACATGGATCTTCCTCGGATTTCCTGCCTCCAACAGTCCAGTTTCCATCTTCCGAAGCTCAGCCCCTAGTGTCTTTTCTCTTCCAATCCTGCTCTACAGACCAAGCTTCGTTCTCACAGCCTCAAAGGCCGTGACTCTGTTGATTGTGCTCTAACTCCAGACTGAACTCAGCCTGGGTCTATGCTCTGACCCCTCTCTGGTGTGCTTGAGAATCGATCCACATGAAGACAAGTTGACATCTCAAAGGAACACATCCTCCAATAATCAAGACAATGTCACAGACAAAAGAGTAATTTTTTCTTACTCCAAGTCTCTAAGTGTGTGTTAAAATAAGCCATAAAGCATTTAAAGTTCACCCAGAGACTAACATAATCCTAAATACCTAGTGGAACACCATAAAGATGTCTGACTGAGCACACCCATGAGTCTTTGACTGTGAAACAAGGGTTGAAAAATCCTTAAATATTGATGAGAAAAATCAGTAGAACTAGAGAGTTCAAGGCCTGGAGAAAGTAAATACAGCAATCAGAAGCTTGATCAACATTGCAGAATAGAGTTCTTTTCTTATATAAAAAACGAAAAGTGGTGTTGAGGACACAAAGAGTTTGAAATTCACTACAAAAAAAACAACAAACAAACAAACAAACAAAAACAAAAACAACCCATGAAGGGGCTGGAGAGATGGCTCAGTGGTTAAGAGAGCACTAACTGCTCTTCCAGAGGTCCTGAGTTCAGTTCCCAGCAACCACATGGTGGCTCACAACCATCTGTAATGGGATCTGATGTCCTCTTCTGGTGTGTCTGATGAGAGTGACAGTGTACTCATATACATAAAATAAATATGTCATTTTTACCCATAAACTATTGAACAAAAATAGTCATGAGGAGAAGCCTTAGAGTTCAGATATCAGCCTTGTGAATACAGCCCAAAACAGCAGTTTCAACATCACTGCCCAGCTTAGAAAAATCCTGCAACAACATGGAGTCCAAAACTCTGATAATACAGCCAGCCATGTGAGGACTAAGAAGTCTTCTAGAAAGGGACCAGGCTATCTCAAGTTTAAGAATCACAGCCTTGGACTGGAGCAATGGCTCACTAGAACACATTGCACTTGCAGAGGATCTGGGCTCAGTTCCCTGAACCATTAGGTGTCTCCCAACTGCCTATAACTTCAGTTTTGAATCCCTTCAAACATAAACTGTACACACACACACACACACACACACACACACACACACACACACACATGCATATTAATAAATCAATATTTTAACAAGCTAATAAAATTTTAAAAAGAAAAAACTCACTAGACTAGAATCTCTGAGCAGGGGCTAACCCTAACCCTAACCCTAACCCTAACCCTAACCCTAACCCTAAAGAGAGAGGCGGCATCTCCATGCCTTGATCTCTTCCAGGGCCACCTGGAAATCTTACCATGTCCTTACACCGGAAAGGAATTTTGAGCTAACACTAGGATTGATACCCTATGGATAGCCGTGCAACAAAGCTAGAAATAGGTCTCAAGAAGTCTGCAAAAAATAAAATAACATTAGAAACTAAAACTAAATTTCCAAATTATTCATCAAGGAGATAAAATTCATTTTGGAAATTATAAAAGACTTACTACTAAATCTCAACAACTGTAATAGCAAAAACCTCCATATCAAATTCACACAATGCACATAAAAATGATATTTGAATGGACAATTTCTTTAACTTTTTATTGATTCTTGTTAGTTTTACATCAGGAATTGCAGTCCCACTCATCTTCCCATCCCCTCTGCCCTTGCAACCCCCATTCCCCTCTAAATAAAAAATACATAAACAGACCAAAATCAAAAACAAACAATCAAAAAGCATAGAAAACATCTCATCGTGGAAGCTGTAGTGTGTGTTAATGTGTCCCCTAGACCCTTCTATCCACACACCTTCATTATGGTGGTGATGTTATCTTTACCTTTACTTGAAAATGTTCCTTTTCATGAGGCACTGGTCTGGTTCGAGATCTCTGGCTTCTGTGACACCATCAATACTGGATCCTCATCAGGACGCCTCCCTGTAATTCTGTTGTTGCTCTGTGTCATGGATATCCTGCAGCCTTGGATCGGCAGGACCATCCCTTTCACATGCCTCAACAGTTCACAGATGGTGTAGATTTTGAGGCAGGCCAACTGAGAGCCCTGGATCTGGGCCTGGGTGGCATCTGAGCTGGTCAGCCCACCAGCTCTCCCATCAGCACCACCAGAGCAAACTCTCCAGCGCTGCTCTAGCTAGGCCACCCAATGCTGACACTGGCAGGAGGAAGGGTCAGCTCATCTACTCTCATGCCCTTGGGGCATCTGTATCCACACCCCCGAGCCAGCTCCACTGTGCTGCCCAGTCAAGAGGTGAGGCCACACTGCCAAGTGCTGTCGCAGGTGAGGGGTTGAGCCAGCTCTCCTGCTCCCACACTCACAGAGCTGGCTCCCCATGCCTTTGCCATCAGGACCAAAAGCAGTGTGTTTCCCAGACAAAGTGCAGGGCCTGCACTAGCCTGTGAGAGGCGGGCCACTCTCCTGCTCTTATGACTTCTGGACTGGCTCTCTCAACTACCATAGGTGGTGGGGATGAGGTGTGGGAAAGGTGGTGGCGGAGGGGGGACTTTCTTAGAATCATTGTGTATGGTTGAGTGGGTTTCCACAGGTGACACTAATAGTATTATGCTAATGTATATAATGCATATCACTTTAGGTTTTTCCTCCCACCCCACTGCATGAGAACATGGTAATTTATTTTTTAAAAAATGGTGCATGCTAAGGATCTCTGGTTTTTCCAAAGTCCTGAATATGTTCTAGAGTTTTCTCTGTGATGACGTCTCACTATAACTTAGTAGTGTCTTGATGGGGAGATGGCCAACATCACTGTCTCTAATGCACCGGAAAGAATCTAATCATCATACGTGGCCAAGTTGGCCTGAACCAGTGCAAAGTGAATGGATCCAAGAGACAATGTGAATAGGAACCAGACACAAGGAGATCAGATTGTTTTTAAAGAAAACGTTGGAAAGGTGGCCAAAACCAGGGCTACAGCTGAGAAAGAAAGTCAAGTCAAAAAAAAAGAAAAGTGAATGCTTTGTAAGTGATAAAGTAAACCTTTCTTCTCTACATTTTTTAAAAAATACTCTCCAAATGCATTTAAAGTATCACTTTTTAAAAGAAGATTTTTAATGTTCCATATTATATTAAATTAATTCCCATTCTTCATCTCCTTATGTGGTACATCTGAAATGACTATCTATCTAAAGATTTTGATGAGTTAATCATTGCACTTATATCTAAAAACTAGTTTCTCGTATCTGCAGTTTTAGCCAGGGGGACAGGACAGAGCCTTTGACCTCCCATTCAGGGTCCATTATTCCGTTGTACATCTTTGGAAGGCCATTCCCCTCTACCCACCATATACTTTGTCCTTTGAAGGTACCATTTTCATAACTTCAGGTCACAGGAGGGTTAGATGGGGTTGAGCGTGCCTGGTCCATTAGATTATTTGATTTTCCTCTGCAATAAATATCCCCCCAAGGTTATTTTCCCTGGCAGATTAACTGGGTCTAAATGAATCCCAAGTTTTCGTGGCCTGACTTCAACATTGTTACATTGTTTCTTTTACAATTCCTGGCCTGGCAGAATTCTCAAACTGAAGACTGATGTACACAGACTACTGCCTCCTTAGGCCTTCTAATTAAAAGAATAAGCCTGTTCATGTGACTCTAGCTGTACAGAGCTAACGAAAAGGTGAGTCCCAAACATCCACTCTAGAGAAAAGATGCCCACACAAAATGAACAGAGTGTACTTGGACCAGGCGCATGCTAAGCACGGCTAACTCACTCTTCCAACCTTTCTATGAAAACACCTCCAACATGGCTTCTTTGCCCAGGCATAACTTAGAAACACTAGTGAAATAAAATCTCTTCTTTCCGTCAGATTTAATGAATTTTTCTATTTCATCAAGCAAAAGCATTTATTACTTTGCATCTGTCTTTTCTCATATAGTAATGTCTTGTTAACAATAAAGAATTGTGTTCAAGGAACACTCTAAGGAAGTCAGAAATTCTGTTGATTTTAAAATCTAATCTCTGGCCAGGGGGTGTGGGTGGTAAGGAATAAGGAGATTTTTCCTTTGTCTTAATTCCCATCTGATTATCACAAGACGCTTGGGAGAGAGGGAAAGGCGAGGCCGATCTGCTTGGAGATTTTCGAGGGATTTGTTCAAGATCTCATAGAAGCTCCAAAGGGAAAACTCTTCCAGTGGCTGAGACAAAATCCCCAACCAAAGCAACTGAAGGGAACTTACAGTAGCCCAGGGAAAGGAAGAGGAGGGGAGGGAAGAGAAGAGAGGGGAGGGGAGGGAAGGAGAGTGGAGTGGAGTGGAGGGGACAGCGGAGGAGGGGAGGGAAGGAAATATGTGGCAGTAAGCAGGGAAGGCAGCAACAGAGGCAAAAGGACAGTTGTCTGAGTTCAGGAAGCAGAGTGAACAGGAAGTAGGACCAGGCTATAAGGCTGCAAGACCCACCCCCAGGGATATACTCCCTCCAGCCAGGCTCCACTTTTGAAGGCTCTACAGCCTCCACCAAACAGCACCACCAGCTAGGGACAGAGTCCAAGCACAGGAAGCTAGTGATTATTTTCGGACACTGCATATCGCCCCACTTGAGTGTCTAAGCACAGGATATAAACCATCCTCTCTCCAGTACTGTCCCCATCCAGGATTTATAAATCAGTCCTTTTTCATCTCACCTACGATTAAATTCTAGAATAAGGTCTTGGTTAACCACAACAAGAAGAAAACTATCTATGGGCATTGTCCACCAAACATGATTCCAGCTATACTAGAGCCTGCATCTGAGGCAGGAGGATCACAAATTGAAGGCCTCTCTCAGCTATGGAGTGAGTTTCAGGTCAGTATGAAGACATCAGTGGGTCCTGTTCTCCAAAAGTGAAAAGAGGGCTCAGGAGCCCTCCTTCTGTTTAATTATTCTTAATGACAAGGTTGAGCTGCTTTTTTCCTTCAGCACACTTGAATTTTGACGTAGTCTTAAGACCTGACTAATTCCTGTTGCTCTGACATTGTTGAACAAAAGTGATTTGCTCTCAGCTGTGGAGAATGTGCCTACTTCACTCTCTCTTCCTCGTTCAACATCTCCCAAGGACTTCCCCACTGGCAGTAAACACACAAACCCAGTACAGTGCCATGGCTGCCAAAGAAAGGTGGCTACATAGATCTCCACCCCACAGTACCGCACTCCTTAGTCACAATTGCCTGGCAGCCATAGAAGTCCTCAGGCATTGTCAATGCCCTGGTGGGGGCAAAATCTCCCCTAGTTGACAACCACTGCAGTACACAACAGAGAGAGCGGTCAACTGCATAGATGATGTTTGTACAGTACTGCCCCCTCCCAAATGAGCCCTGGGCCTGCTTGGCAGTCTTCACTCAGACCCTCCAAGGCCAATTATTCTCCCACTCTCTTGAGGTCTAGCTAGAGACAATGACTTCCTTTTTCTTTCCAATCTTCTATCAACCCATCCTTAACCTCCTTTCCCTCCTTTTTTCTTTTTTTTTTTTTTTTTTTTTTTTTTTTTTTTTCCGAGCTGGGGACCCAACTCAGGGCCTTTGCTATGCTAGGCAAGCACTCTACCACTGAGCTAAATCCCCAACCCCTTTTTCTTTTCTTTCTTAGTCTCCTGGTATTTCAGACAGAGGCTCTCTGTGTAGCTCAGGCTGGCCTTAAACTCCATGATCCTCCTGCCTCAGTCTCCTAAACCCATCTATCTCCATAGCTGCTTCTTATTGTAGCTAGGATTTTTCTTCCTATCTCACTGTGAAAACAGAAGCAACCGGATGGCATCCTCCTCTTTCTGTGCTACAAATTCTACAAACACTGCTGGGTGTGCATCTCTATGGCCAGCCTGCCCTCAAGACTTCCTGTCCACCTGCTCCTGGGTAGGAAGAACATGCATTGTGAAGCTCTTTCCAGAAAGCCCTAAAACAGTTATGGTCTTCTCTGAATATTTAGCTTGGATCTCCACTCTGGAACACTCCCATACAGACAGACACACACCTACCCCATTTCCTGCCCCAAAGACCAGTGTCCACCCTCCACCCAGACTTATTCACCACCCATCCGCCGTCCATCTGCCTATTCCCCTAACAGTCTAACTGGCTCATTCTTGTCAAAGCCAACAAGACCTTCTTCTTCTTGCCTTTTCCAAGGTCAATTTAGAATTCCCACCAGTCTCTTGGCAGCACCGGCCGTAGCGGTCACTTCTTTCTTGAAATGTATTCTCGCTGTGTTTTCTGAGAAACTGCTGCCTGTTGTTTCTCTTCTACTGCAGTAGCTGCTCCTCATGGAGGGCATGTTTCCCTCCACTACTCTTTATTCTTCTCCTCCATGGTGTGGAGCCCAGGCTGCCTCTGAGTGTCTCCCTACCTCACAGTGTTACACTCTCCGTAGAAGACTCATTTTCACAGCTTTAAATCGCACAGATGAAACCAAGCACACACTCCAAAATGTTCTCTAGAGAGTAATTCCTCTACGGTCTCCTTGGACATTCAGCTGCCAGCTAGATGCTACTCATATATCTTATTGGTATTTTAAACTTACATACATACATACATACATACATACATACATACATACATACATACATACATAAACTGGGCCTTGATTGAACTTGCCTTCCTGAATACGTTCCATCTCCATGGATGAAGACGATCATCCTCACTTCTTCTTACAAATATCCTTGCTCCAGCTCCAGATCCTCCCGGAATCCTGCCCTGTCTCACGACTTCTGTGACTTCTGATTTCTGTGGCTTCTAATGTAGAGCAGTCCTTTTGTTTGCACCCTGCAGTGTCCTTCTACGCCTCGATAGTCTGTGCTTCACAGAGGAAAGTGACATTTTAATAACGGAGTCAAATCATCTTTGTCTCTTCAAACCCTTCCAATACCTTGGAAGCAATTTGCAACAATTTTCTATCATGCTATAGGATACACCACAGAGATTTTCAACCATAGGAGCACTATTGCCCAAAGGCCCTTGAAATACACTTCAAGTTCACCTCTATTTGAACTAAAACCGTCATTTCTGCCAGATGATCCCAGCCAATGACCAACACTAAGTCAGATCTTGGGACATACATACCTTCTCTGCTGGCCATGTGCTCAAGGACCCCTGATACCTTCCTGCACAGCAGTTTCCAACACATATGCACAGTAGTCTTAAACTAACCTTTTATCAAACTCCTTACCTTCAGTATGGATCTATAACTAAAATAATGTTATGAATATACTTTGGTCAGTTACCAGTAGTCTTGTCCCTGCACTAGAATATTAATTAGTTCCCAGGGGGTAAATCTATAGTTAGTGTGTTACCCCACTGCCTAAGACACAGTAGAAGCTCAATTACACAAAATTGGCTCTATAAAATATGGTATATTTATAATTCAGTCAGGCAATGATTAATATGTGCATTAACTTTATAGCTTTTAGCTCTCCTTGTCACCAGCCAAAGCACATGCACTTTAATTAAGATGCAAATTGATACACCACCACCACAACCACCATCACCACCACCACCACCACCACCACCTCCACCACCTCCACCACCACCACCTCCACCACCACCACCACTACTACTACTACTGTTGCTGCTGCTGCTGCTGCTGCTGCTGCTGCTGCTGCTACTGCTGCTGCTACTGCTGCTGCTGCTGCTGCTGCTACTACTACTACTACTACTACTACTACTACTACTACTATGACAGTACTCCATTGAAAAATTCTGATCTACAGCTAGTAATAATATGTACAGGTTATCAATGAGGTGAGAGGAGCTCTGGCAACTGATCTCTGTTAATAAAGCATCTGGAAAGTCGATGTTGGTGGAGAAAGTTAAGTTGCCTCTGACGGGTATCAGTTACAAACTGCATTTGTAACTGCATTAATTGAAAATATAGGAAAGAGTGAACTTGAAAATCTTTAAGCTCTCTCTTTCTCTCTCTCTCTCTCTCTCTCTCTCTCTCTCTCTCTCTCTCTCTGTGTGTGTGTGTGTGTGTGTGTGTGTGTGTGTGTGTGTGTGTGTGTGTGTCTGTAAACAGATCTTTCAATGAAGCTAGAGCTCACCAGTTTGGCTCAGCTAGCTATTCAGATGGATTCAAAGATCCTCCCATCTCTGCCTCCCAGTACTGGAATTAGGGGTGCTTCCCAGCATACCTGGCTTTATGTGGGTGCTGGGGATCGAACTTAGTCCTTAAGCTTGCCCAGCAAGCACTTTACCCACTGATCCACCTTCCCAACTGTTAGTCTCTTTTCCCCAAAGAATACAGCTATGAGAAACCAGTCTGAAACTTAGTCAAGTCTGTGACTCAGTTCCAGAGAGAGAGAGAGAGAGAGAGAGAGAGAGAGAGAGATTACAAAACTTTTTGAAATGTTAGCTGTAAACACATTGTTAAAGTTGTTTTTTCCCTTAAGAAACTTTAGTGTTATGAATGAACTAAAGGCTACAGAAAACTCAACTAGTGCAGTTAATTAATCAACTCTGAAAACATTTCACCCTACAGCATGCAGCCTGATTGCCCAGCCATTTAGCTGGGACCAGAGACTATTCCTACTGTCCTTTTTTTCTTTGTTTGGGTTTTTTTGTTTTGGTTCCATTTTCTTATTAAAAACCCCAGTGAGGAAAGGGTGTTATAATTAAACAAGCAGTTAGAAAATCTGGAAGAAAATGAATATCCAGGAGCCAGACGTCAGTGGAACTCCTGGGCAAGTCTAGAAATAGCCCACTAGAGCATGCGTCATCTGTGATCAGATCATGAGATGGCATTGCTCAGAAGGACATGGGCAGGTGTCACTTCTCCAGCCGCTGACAAATGAAAGCTTGACTTTGGGGCAACAGGTAAAAGGATAGCATTTGTGAAAAAGTGGTCAAGTACATCTGCCCACCTAAGCTCAGAGAACTATGCAGGCTAAACACAGAACATCGCCTATACCCAATAATTAATATAGACAGTGGGGTTTTATTTTGCATGGACTAGAAAGAGTGAAAGCAAACCAAAGCCTTTGTTTGGTGACATAGAGGGAGGATAAAGTGAACACCCCTGTGAGACTACGGGATGGGTTGCACATGCAAGCTGTTTGTCTCCATGTTTATGTACCCCCACTACCTCCCACAGACTTCCTGGGCTGACTTCCTAATTGTCATGGTAATAAATTTTATTAGAAAGTGATTTTATTGGGAAGGTGATAAAACCAAGAGGGCAAATCACTGTTGATAGGATAAATGGTCTTTAAGAGAGGCCCAAGGGAGCTTTTGTCTTCTACCATTTGGCAATGGTTCCGTCTATGAACCAGGAACGGACAGAGTACTTGCGAGACATCAAATCCAACAGAGGCTGGCCCTGGACTTCCAGCCTCTGCCCTTATAAGAAATTTCTGTGGTTTACAAGCTGCCCACTTTACACTATGTCTTTGCATAAGTTTAAATGGACTCAGATGGCAACACAATGGTTCTATAACTGACGACCTAATTCAGAGTAAAGACAGGAATAAGGCATAGAAATAGTCTTTGATACAAACTCTTCTTAAGTTACCTCTCATAAGATATTATGAATAAGATATTATGAATAGGAAATGTTCTGAAAAAAATCATTAAAACATTCAGAACATCTCCAAGAAGCAAAGTAGATAAGGGTAAAAAATAAAGCCATGTCTAAAAGTTAAAATCCTCAAGACAGGATTGATTTTCAAACTCATAGAGACTGTATAGCATTAGTATACCTCCCTGAGAGGACGTGGGGCTCTGTTATTAACACAACAAGTACAAACACATAACTACTTCCTCCAGATGCACATACATGAGTGTGTCTCAATATTCTCTAAGCACGAACTGCTTTAGGAATGGTGACATGCTGGTGAATCACGAACCTAGAATGATGATGCAGAATAAAGCTGGGTGACATCATTGCTCGGGAAACACCCAAACTAAATGCTTGTATTTGAGAGGACACAGGCAGTGAACACAACCAAATAAAGTCGGAAGTGCTCTTGTATTTCAGAGATACAGGAAATCAAGTACTTAGTGTTGGAATATCTTTATATTTACTTTAAAAAATATTTCCACTGAAATATATGTTTATGAAAAGAAATATATACACTTATGAAATACATAAAGTAAACCATGAAAATTTTTTCTTCTGTTGTTTTGGTATTTGTGGGTTTTTTGCTTTGCTTTGTTTCGTTTTGTTTTCAAGAAAGGGTTTTTTTGTACAGCTCTGGATATCTGGAACTCACTGTGTAGACCAGGCTGTCTCAGAACTCGGAGTTCTTCCTGCCTCTGCCTCCTGAGTACTGGGACTAAGGTTATGCATTACCACACCCGGCTGTGAACATTTTGAGGTCATTAAAACCCAGAGGCAGTAGAAGAGGCAGCAAACTGTAGCAGAGCTACAGGGCCTAGAGCGTGACGGGTGTGTCAAGTATGTCTCCAAAACATCACTCTGGACCAAGTGCAAGAGCAGACATTGCTCGGGATTGAATTGTGTCCCTGCACATTTCTCTGTTGAACTCCTAAATGCCAGTCCCTCAGAGCATAGCTGTTCTCACAGAGAGGACTGTGAGTGTCCTTTAAGTAAATGAGATCATAAATGGTGATGAGAGCGTCGAGACACAGACACCTGCAGGATGGACACTTCGTACTCACATAGGGAAGGCCATGTGAGGATCCAGGACCAAGGTCCATCTGAAACCCACTGAGGGAGGCCTCAGAAGAAAGCAAAGCTGCTGATGGCTTGGAACTAACCCACAGAATGGTGAGAGAGACGCTGATGCCTGGCAACCCACACAGCCTGTGGGGTTACATTACAGCACCCCTAACAAATTCCAAAGGTAGGGTCAAACCAGAGCACTGTAAGCAGAGGCCCTTGAGATGCTGTTGAATCTCTCTAACATCTTTTGACAAGGATGCCTGAGGTTTGATAGCAAAGGGGTAAGAAGAATGTGTGGGAAGAACGGCTAATACCTACGAAAGCTGCTGAGGTGTTGGGAATGGTACAATGGGAAGAAGATTCTGAAATCGAAAGTCCTGACTCTAAATTTGCTTTGTTTTCTGAGACAGAATCTCTTGTGCCCCAGACTACGTATCAAACTCACTACTTACCCAGTGATAATAGTGAATGAAAGCAGCCCTATAGACCATGCTTGATTACTTAGTTCCTGGTTATTGGAACTGTTTGAGAAGGATTAGGATATGTGACCTTTTTGAAGGAGGTGTGTTACTGGGGATTGGCTTTGATGTTGCAAAAGCCCACATCAATCCCAATTACCTCTCTCTCTCTCTCTCTCTCTCTCTCTCTCTCTCTCTCTCTCTCTCCTCAACCTTGGGAATCCAAATGTGAGCTACTGCTCCCACACCATACCTGCCCCTTGGCCTGATGGTCATTGACTCATTATCTGAAATTCCTCTATAAGTTGTCATGGACATGGTATTCTGTCACAGCAATTGAAAAGTACTAAGACAGTGACCTTAAATTCTTGATCCTCTTGCCTCAGCCTCCCGACTGCTGGGAATGTAGGCATACTACTCTGTCGAACTTACTGACTCAAAATTCTTCACATCATAAAATGTATCTACTTCAGAAGTGTCATCTTAAAGCTTTGGATAAGAATAATGAAAAGTTAAGAAGGCTTTGCCATAAAAGACATTAAACTCTTCTTAATTAGAATCATTAAGTATGCATTAAGGACTAGAAGACTCAAGGGTTAAGAACACATCCAACATTGCAGGTTCACTTTCTAACGCCTGTATCAGGCAACTCACAACCGCCTGTAACTCCAATTTGAGGGGCTTCACTCATACACACACACACACACACACACACACACACACACACACACACACACACACAAACACAGAGAGTTTAATTTTTTGTTGCTTGTTTTTGTTGTTGTTGTTGTTGTTGTTTGTTTTTGAGGCAGGGTTTCTCTTTGTAGCCCAGGCTGTCATGGAACTCACTTTGTAGGCCAGGCTGTCATGGAACTCACTTTGTAGCCCAGGCTGGCCTCAAATTCACAGAGATACATCTGCCTCTGCTTCCTAGGTGCTAGGATTAAAGGTATACACGATAACTACTGGAAAAAAATTAAAGGAAATAAAAATAAAAAATTAGAACTAGAAGGCTCAATTATTATATTTTTAACACAGAACTTGGAGCTGTTGACCTGAAGGTAGGAGAATGATTGTTGCATGTTACAAAGAGATGGGTCTGGGCAACGCTGTGTGCTCTGATCACATAGAAGCTCGTGGGAAGAGTTATGTGTCAATAAAAAAGAATTCATGCAGGAGAACAGAATACATCTTGAGATTCTAAAATGGTAAATTAGACGTTAGAAAAGGGCTTTTGCACATGTAAGACCTGCCAAGGTTCAAACCAGACAAAATCCCAACACTGAGAAGGAAGGGCAAGTACACAAAGTCCTACCCCTAACCAAGAAGCTATTTGCAATTGAGAACTGCTAGAAAAAGGAAAAATTCATTTTCTCCAGTGGGATGTTACTGAGCATATCAACCACACTCCAAGGCAAATCCAATGACCGGGAGTAGTTGGACAACACAAAATAGATTCCAAGGTGAGGGTTATCGTTTTGGTTTGTTTGTTCCTTTGTTTATTTGTTTGTGTTTGCTTTGTCCTTTTTAGTTTTCATTTGTTTTGAGCTTCATTTTTGGGGTGGTGGTTTTGTTTTGAGAGAGAGTGGGAGAAGAAGAAAGGGAGGAGGCGATGGAAAAGATTTGAGTGGGGGGAGTTAGTGGAGAGGAAAGACTATGAACTTTATTCATATATTGAATAAAAAACATTTTAATTAAAAAAGAAAGAAAGAAAAAAAAGAAGCGTTTTGCTTTCAATCTTACTTTATTGTGTCTTTGCTCTCTACTCCAGAAAAAGTGTAAGGAGAATGTTTCCCAGTAAATCCTTTTCCCAAAAGTTACCAATAATTCTTTAAAAGCCTAATGCAGATGCTAATTGTAGAGGGTGTTGACGTTCGCCTTCCAGATGATAAATATAAATCTAGTGAAAGGATTTATACTCAAACAAAGCAATGAGGCTATGTGTCTCTTGGCACTGTTTCTAATTACTCTGTTATTTGGAGTGTGTATAAGGCAGAGGAGTGTACCTAAAGGCTAAGCCAGCCATGCTTAGAACTATATTCCCCACCAGCCATCTCCAAGGCCACTCACTCTTCCCTTCCATGACCTCTCAGGACCACCCATATTCTCTCCTTCCTCCATGGCTCAGACACTACCCTGCCCTGACTCCTTCTCTAGTGTCTCTGTTTAGGGATATGCTTCTAGTTGTTGCTGCAGTAACTGAAAACTTGGCACAGGGCTCATTCTGGTCTCTTTGCCCTTTTCTTTTCCACATTCTGTCTCCAGATGAAATAAATTTGACTCATGACTTCAGTTACTAAATACCCTAATACCCTGCTCTCCTATTTCAAGCTTCTACCTAGACCCAGGTCTAAATGGTTATCAGCCCTCTCCATTTGAATGTTTGCAAACTGTTTCAGGATTGAATTATTCTCTTGTACTCCCCGAGACTTCCAAAGCTGGCTTCCCTTTGCACTGATCCTTATGTGCTCATAATCTATCCTTCTTACTCAATATAAATACCATCCATGGCACTTTTGTGCCTTAATAGAACTGAATACAGTATTTTAAGAGAGATCATAGCATCTTCAAAGCCAAAAAAAATCTCTTCCTCATTAATAGCAATATATACATGTAGCTATCAACTCTAGAGGGGAACTTACACATTCTCCTTGTAAAGAATGTGCAGAGTTGGGGGTGTAGTCTAGAGGCAGAGCATTTACGCAGCCTGCATTAATCTCCAACAGCACACATACCCTTCAAAAGGGGACACCATTGTTCTTTATGGCCCTGTTGTAAAAGTAAAAACTGTGAAGAACTTCAACATCTGGAAAGACTAACTAAGCAGTTATACCGCCATACTACAATTCACTGTTTCATGCCAGAGTCCTGCTTGGCCATGTGAGGAACAATGTGACATGGTTCCCATGCCTGGAGCAGAGGCAGCTGGGCATGGGCTTCCATGAGTATTGAGAGTTACTATGGGCTTAAGGCTTATTTGTGTAATAATGTACATATTTTCATGTTCCTCCTTTGGGGACTGCTCTCTGAGTTAAAGTTAATGACTCCATGATAATCAGAGATAGCAAGAGTCTGGAAGGTGAGGGTGTGGCTAATGTCTCAGTAAAATGGTAAAAACTGAGACCTCCAGGGCAGCCCTTAAGGCTGTGGGAAAGAACTCTGAAAACATGAGTTCAAGAATATATAATTTCTCAACTATGAAAAATATAAATATGTGATTTAAATTGTATAATGAAATTCACAGATCTAAAAGAACAGAGGTAGCTGCTCTACGATCCAGCTTGTTGGAAAGATACTAAGGAAGGAGATAAAGAGATTTAGGGAGTGGTGATCTTAGGGCAAGATCCCACCCAACTAAGTATTCTGTTTGTCCTTAGAAAGCCAGGCAGGTTCCTGAGGTCCAGGTCAGCCTGAGAAAGCTCCAGGACCAGGCTTAGTAGGAATGATAATTTCTGGACAGGGTCTCACCCAGCTAACTTATTGTCTGTGCCTAACAGAGGCAGATATAGATCTCTGAATACATTTGGAATTTAAAAAAATAAAAAATAAAAAAAGTGTTTGCTTACTGTCTCTTTCTAAGAATCAAGGGACTGGGATCACAAAATGCTGATTCAAGGGATAATCAAAAGGGAGCCTGAGGTAATGACTGAATTGATATGTAAATAAAAAACTGGGCTTTTGATCTGCAAGAGATCAAAAAAACTCTCCAGAGAGTTTTTAGAATTACAAGGAAAAGCTGTCTTGAGCAGAACATAGAACAATCTAGAAAGCTGTCTCAAGTTGAATATAGACTGTCAGCCTCCCATGATTTGACTTTGAGTCATTTGTATCACTGCTCCCAGAAACCCCTTCTCTCAGGCACTCCTCTCCAAGCCAAAGCTGGTCCTTGGCAGTTCTGTACCTATGACATGAAAACACAGTGCCAAGATACATAGTTAAGTGGAGATCAAAAGACAACTATACCAAATAAGGTATTCTAACCTTGTGTATATCAAATAAACAAATACAAAAATAATGTCTGCGTATGTATATTTTTCTGGGTGCATGTGTATAAGTTTCTGGGAGAAGGATTGGAGTTAAAAGCAGTAAATGGTTAAAGCAACACCTTCCAGAAAGGGCAGTAAAATATGAGGGTGTCACCAAGCCATCCTTTTGTGCTTTGTACATAGCCTGTGGCTTTAGTGAGATGAGACTCCTATCACAAATACCCCAGAAAAAGTACAAACATGGAAAATGGTTTTCCTTAGTGAGGGTTAGTGAGGGTTTGCAAGCCAGCCTACTAGCATGAACTGTTCTCTGCTGCATGTTGGCATGGTTTCAGTGAGAAGGCTCAATGTATTTGAAGACTGGGTCTCCCAGTGGATAGTGTTGTTTAGAAATATTGTAGAGGTTTTACAATGTGAAGACTTGCTAGAGGAGTGGTCACTGGGAGCAGCCCTTGAGGTGTACAGCCAAGCCCCATTTTCTGTCCATCGGGTGCTTCCTGATCCACCTTACATGCCTGATGTCACAGCCACAAGAAGCTCCTGTCACTATGCTGTCCTCACCATGATGGACAAATCATGAGCCAAAATAAAGCCTTCCACCCTTAAGTCACTTCTTGCCAATAGCTGACTGTAACAATGAGAGAAATAACTACTGTAGGTGTCACCAAAGAATAGCACATAGGTCAAATCCAGAGTGTCACTTGATTTTTTTTGTCGTCATAAAGTATTAAAATGGCCCTATTTGCATGTTTTCTCCCATTGTCTATTACCATCCCTAAGCTTCAGGAGCAATGCTAAGTAGCTGACATAAACACCATTGGCTCTCAAAGTCAAAGACTTTAATATCTAATCTCTTACACAAAGGAGTTTGCAGCCTCTACTCTAGAACAATGTCGAGGATACACTTATTTTAATCTCTCTCTCTCTCTCTCTCTCTCTCTCTCTCTCTCTCTCTCTGTGTGTGTGTGTGTGTGTCTGTCTGTCTGTCTGTCTTTCTCTGTCTCTGTCTCTGTGTGTGTGTGTGTGTGTAGGCCAGAAGTCAACATCAGATGTCATCCCTCAGAAGTCATCCCCTTTGATTTCTGAGTGAGTCTCTCACTAGTACCTGGACTCACGCATCAGGCTAGGTTAGCTGGCCAATGAGTATCAGAGAAAACTGTCTCCGTCTCCCCAGACTGGGGATTACACACACTGGCCACACATTCAGTTGTCTTACATGAATGCTGGGAATTCCAAGCTCAGGTCCTCTGGCTTGTACAGCAAATGATTTAGTGACCAAACTACAGCCCAAGGAGGGCAAATGAAGGCTTCGTGAGGCTCAGAGTCCTGACTGGTCTCACTCTGGCTATGCTCTCATCAATTTAAACAACATAGACATTGCCTATAAAAGCAAAGTAGATGTCAAACAAGTTCTTTTATTTTTTTTTTCACAAAGCCCTATACTTTACTTCGTTTCAAGTGTCAATGTAATTTTTTTTTTAATTTGGGTGGAGTTTTGCTTGGATTCCATTTTCTCTATCTCTAGACCAAAATATCTTATTTCTTCTATGAATTGAAAATGTAGAATTGATCTTATATGGTTATGGTTCTCAACCAGCCACAGATTATATGTTCTGCTTTGTGTACACAGAAGCAGAGACTAACATTTTTAAATTGTTTAAAGAATTGCTGCCATTAGATTTTAAATATTCAAAGTAATTTGAATCGATATGAATTCCTATAAAATGAAGGTAAACAAAGCCCCTACTCTCTTGGTCAACAGAATAAACCAGTGGAATTAGTAGACAGTTTCCTGGACTTGTGACAAAAAGTAAGGAGATGACAGTACCCGACATGGAGCTCACTCACTGCCGGGTGCAGAAGGCAGAAGCCTGGAAGCTCACCAGGCAGCCAGTCTAGCCTTTGGTGAGCTCCAAGCTCAGTGAGGAAAGCTGTCTCCAAAATGAAGTAAGGGGACTAAAGAAGTGTCTCAGCCATAACTAACCTTTTGTTCACTAACCAGGGTTTGCACCCATGCAGGGCAACTTAAAACTACCTGGAACTCTGAGTCTAATACCTTCTGATACCTTCTTCTGGACTCCATAGGTATCTACATATGTGTGCATAAATTAATATAAACAGGTTACACACCACACAAACACACACACACACACACAGTGTTTTTTCATTTTTAAAAAAAAATGAGGTGGAGAGCAATAGAAGAAGATACTCAATGTCAACCTCTGGCCTCTACAAAGGTATGTACACCCCCCCACACACATACACCATCAGCAATGGCAACTAAAATAATCAAATAAAATAAGGGAGTTGGTGTCAATGATACAATTCCACCCATCAGTTCATAGCTTAGTCCATTTGTGCTGCAATAACAAAAGGGCACCTAAGCCTAGGAGCTTGTAAGAAACAAATTACTTCTGACTGTTACAGAGGCCAGGAAGTTGAACGTCAAATGGGTGTATGAGGTCTGCTCTTTACATCCAAGATAATGCCTTGTCCCTGCATGCTCCAGATGAACAGATAGACAGAAAGGCATAAAGCCACGGTGGCTAGTTTCTTTAGCCTCTTTCAGAACAGCATCTATCTACTCATGAACACATTGATAACCCACCTCCAACAGAGACCTAATGGCTTAAGGCTATCACCATGGAGATTAAGTTTCAACATGAATTTTGGAGAGGGTACATTCAAATGACATAACCTTGGACAAACTCCTCGGCCTCTCTAAGCTTTAGTTTTTACCAAAAGCAACATGAGGCCAGAACAGAACTTGCTATACAGAGATGACGTAATAGCTGCAGGAGACAATACACACAGAGTATTCAACACTGTGCATGCATGAATGTATGTGCAGTGTTGTTAGTAGTAATTCATAAAGACTCATTACACCAAGCAAGTATGCAAACATGGAAAGTGCCTCAAAACAAAGTGGAAATCAACTGCAGAAGGAATAAGACCACAACAAATACGATCACAAAGACTTTAAAGGAAAGTTCAATAAACTCACCTACAACCAAGGGTGTTCAATTTTTTCATGTTTTACTATGATGCTATGCATGGCCACATTCACATCGATCCTGATACTCAGAAGCCTATGATCTCACACAAGGCAACAACCAGAGAGATTGAATAAATTTTAATATACATAGTGTTATTTATAATAAAATAACTTAGACTAGACTTCTAAGGTATAAATAGAAATGTATTTTCCCACAATTCTGGAAGCTGTATGATCAAGATTTGTGTGACAGCACAGTCAGATGCTGATGAAGGCTGTCTCCCTGGCTTGCAGATGGCCACCTTCTCCATGTGTCATCGATGGTAGAGAGACCCCTAGCTCTCTGTCGTCTCTTAGAACAGGACAAATCCTCCATGTGAAGCTGGCCCTCAAGACTACACTGAGCTCTAATTATCTGCAAGAAGCTTGTCTCCAAGTACATCAGATCAAGTGGTAAGAGACCGACAGATGAATGACAGGAGACACAAAAACTCAAGCCATAACTTCCTGCCTCTTGTCCCTAAACACCTGTGTCTTTCTCACATTAAAATTTCCTTATTCCTAACAAGCTCATTTAATAGAAAGTTGAAGGTCCAAAGTCACTGAAATATCATCTAAGTCAGAGTTAAATGAGACCAAAAGAACAACTGGTCTTGAGGCAAATTCCTGTGTAGCTGGGTCCCTGTAAAGCCAGACTAGCTACATGCTTCCAAAACACAGCCCTACAGAGGCACAGAACAGAGCTCCTGTCCAAAAGGAAGAGACCCCCAAAAGGGGAAGGGATGACAGAGTCCAAGTACAAAAGGTATCGAGGAGAATCCCAACGGATCTTAAGCTAAGGCATCTAGCTTTGGTTTCATTCTTTGTCTTCCAGGCCTTCTTTCCTGGCAGTGTGACCTCAACCCTGCTGGAGGTGGGTCCCTGAGGCAGCAGAGGCATCACAGAGGCCTGCTCAAATCAAGAGGCAGTCCCATCCCAGTCGTTGACAATAGGAGGCTCACAGACTTCCTTGGGCCTGTGGGGACAGCAGCGTCTCTGACTTGATTAATGGTCTCTGCATCACCTTAGGGTCCTTCCTCCCTTTCCTTGACAATAAATAACTCACAATGGCTGCTTGAATAGCTCTACTGTCCTTCCTTCTACTGTCCTTCCTTCGGTGCCACTGGTTAGCTTGGGACTTGTCTTATGTGTGTCCTTGGTAGTTCTTTGCCCCCTCTTGCTTTTTACAACTCACATTGCTTTGTTTACGCTTTGGGAATGAAAATACTAAATATTCTATAAAATATGAAACTATTCTCCTCTATAAAAAGACAAGATTTTAACATTTAATACATTTCAGGGTGGCTGTATGCACCTATGTAAATGCCACATGAGCAGAGGTCAGAGGACAATTTCTCAGACACCTTCTGATTTGTTTGTTTGTTTGTTTGTTTGTTTGTTTGTTGAGATGGAGTCATTCACTGGCCTGGAACCACCAGTAGGCTAGGTTAGTTGGCAAAAAGCCCCAAAGATTTCCTGATCTCTAACTTCCCACCCAGCCTTAGGACAAATGCCTGTCAACCCATCTGGTGTTTTTCTTTTTCTTTTTTCTTTTTTTTCTTTTCTTTTCTTTTTTTCAGAGCTGGGGACCGAACCCAGGGCCTTGCGCTTGCTAGGCAAGCACTCTACCACTGAGCCAAATCCCCAACCCTGTGTTTTTCTTTACTTTTCTTTTCTTTTCTTTTTTTTTTCTTAGTTCTTCTTTTTAAAACATGTGTTCTCTGGGGCTATAACTCAGATTCTTTTCCTTTCAGCGCATTGCTGACTGTGCTGTCTCCCCAGCCCCAAACTAGTAAATTCCTAACACTATCTAATACTGATTTCAAGTGTCCAAAACAAACGAAAAGCATGACCTTTAGAGTTGGTTTTCTAAACCTGGACCTAATCCAAGACAATGCAAATGCCCTGATCCTGTCCAGTTGTCCATCCTGAAATCTCTTTAATATGGGGTGGGGTGGAGAAGGGACTCCCATGGGCTGGCTGGCTTGCCTGTGGTCCTGGCTACAGTCATACCTTCAGGCTGCTTGCTTCCTCATGTTATTTGCTTCTCCTGTGGCCTCTTCGCTCTCTTTTCTGGAAACAGACGCTAAAGTCTTGATCATACTCAAGTTAGACACTTCTGGAGTGTACTGTCAGAGGACACTCAGCATCTGGTTATCCCATTGTAAGTGATGCTAAGGCTAGAGCTTTCTCAGCTCTCTGATGACATGGTCAGCAGCAACTGAGCTACATCGTGCATTAAATACTTTTTGATGGGGTATCCTGGGGGATTGGGAAACTGGGTACAGCATTGTTGACATACGAAAACACCTCTGAATTGTCAGCAAGCCATCCATAGTCATGCACTTTGGAATATAGTTCACCCTAAAACACCACAGTTTTGAATTGCATGTACCCTCTTGTAAGTGAAAATTTGAGTTTCTTTACCTAAGAACATGCTAGAAATTTTTTAAATATGAAAAAGGTATGCCATAAATGCACAGAAATAAGTAGAAAATGGCCCGGCTTGTCATGCACTATCATAATACACATAATACACATCATAATACACATAATACACATAATACACATAATACACATGAATGGTATAAGAAGTTAAAATTTAAATAAAAATACATGCAAACACCAATAGACTGTGCATAGTGCCTTTGGCCACAGGATGCTTAGAACTATGGTTTAACTGTCATGCATTTTGTATTAGCATAAAAACCTAAATGTGTCACTTATTGTTGGGTGACAAGAGTGGCCAAGGTCTGCTTAAACCTGTGTTATGCTGGTCATCTCCTGTGAACAGTTGTTTCCAATAAACTATGAATGCAGTAAAAATGGCCTGTCCTGGTTTGTACACATTTTCAGCATATATTAAACACATGAAATGAAAAATAATTGTTCTGTTATTGGCTAGACTCCTGATCAACAGCAGGCTAGTCATGGCTGAATGCTAGAGAATTTATTGGGCAGCTAGAGCAGAAAGTGACCCGGGACAGCTAAACAACAGCCTGGGTGTTATCACATCCTGATCTGAGCCCCAACACAGGTCAGCACCCGGTATCACACCAATCAGCATGATAGACTCAACAACCATCTAACCTGCCTCACAGCAGGACAGAGAGGGAATGTTAGTGGCATCTGGTCATGCCAGGGACAAGAATATCATCATAAGGGTTTGGGAGCAGAGAAAAAAAGGTTTATATAAGAAACAGATATGTTTTTATCAACGGGTGTGTTGCCAAGGAAGATATATTTAGACAACAGGCCTCTATATGGGAGAAGAGCAGCCAGGGGCAGCTTCCTTGTGCAGGAGATGTGGTGAAGATAGAGTGCTGTGGAATGGTAAGGAGTCTGTGGGGGCAGCAATGTTACAAGCCCTGGTGGAGTCCCTGCTTAAGACAGCATACAAGCCGTCTATACCCGTCATGCACTCTAATCATGCCCTAGGGGTCCTCCACATGATTAATTGTACAACTGGCAGAATTGTGAAGAGAAATAGGAGAGGCTCCAGAGTTAGGCCTTACTCCAAGCCAAGGATCCCACTTTACACATGGTGAGCCCCAATGGGCAAGGGCTTTGCACCCTTTCTATACAGAGAGAAGTGAGGTGAATGTTCATGCTGAAGGAGACTGGGTAGCCAGGATGGATCAATATGATGACATAGATGATGGTTTCATCAGGCCTTTCTCGCTGGACAAGACTAGCCTACACTGCAGTGAAGACCATGGGGAAATTCAAGAAGAGACCCAAGGTTAGCAGCCATCGCAATGTCCCTTGCTAATGCTGCAAACTTCAATAAGGGCCCAGATTCCAAAGTTCAAAGAGGAAGAAACAGTTCATCCCCGACTGAGAGTTCATCTGCTCTTGGGCATCCAAAGGCTTCCTGTGGGAAAGTATGGGGTCAAGAGCTTGAGGCAGTGTGCACTGCGGGGCAGCAGGGCAAGATGAATTCCGCTCACTTCCTTTTGATTCAGTCCTGGCTCTCACTCACCTATATATAGACAGTACTGCACAGAGAACGATACCGCCACATTTAGGACACCCTCTAGACACGCCCAGAGGTAGGTTTCCATGGTGATCTAGTCAGGTTGACTTCTAGTCAGGTTGTTTCCTCCTGGCAAACCAGGCATAGTATAAATTATCGCTTTAACCTTCTCAAGTGCACAGTTCACGAACACTAAGTATGTCACCATTGCTGTGTAGCTCCCACCACCGAATCCCAGAGCCTTGGTATCACCCAAACTAAGCCTCTTAAATGCATAGAACAGTCAGCCCCCTGCCACCATGCTTTCCCACAGGGCAGTCAGCGAAGAGCACCTTTCCTTCATGAAGTTGCTTCTCGCATTTGGTCACAGCAATGAAAAAGATAACTGAACGGGAATCTGTGTCCAATTCCCAAGTTGTTTGAGCGTCAATCGTATTTGCTTTTGAAAATAAAGCACTTACGGCTCAGATGAACACCGGGCTAACAGTTGTCAGCCTCTCACCTACACATTTCCCTTCTTCCCTTCCTTTCTCTTTGTGGTTCTCTGAATCCTTCCTGCTCTCGTTCCTGCTGAAAAAAAGAAAAAGGAAAAAGGAAAAAAGAAAAGATCAGTGCATACTTTTATTCTCAGAAAACGCTGAGACTCTGGTGTTTTACTGTGGACTGAGTTTGAGGATCCTGGAAGTTTAGCAACTGTGAGATGGATTTGCAGACCTGAACTGTGAAGTAAACTTACGTGAATATGTGCCTTAGGAAACATGAACAGTTGGCTCGTAAGTGCTGTCTTGGGTATGTCTTAATCTACGGTTGTTTATTAAATCAATATGGTTCCCTGCCCGGCAGAGTCACCGTAAGTGCCGTGGCAGAAATGCTCACTGAACAAGCAGATGAAGGCAGAAGGAAGGAAAGTTTCCCTGAAGTCTAGAAACCATCAAGCCCGAATGTACCTTCCAGGGAAAACAAAGAACTTTTAAAAGTTAAGCTCAGAAAATTTGGCAATATATACTAATTGGCTACCCTTAGGAAGCACTAAACAGGGAGCACGGAGGAGGAAGCAAGAATATTGTCATGCTACAGGGAGGAGGAAGGTGGCAGACGTTAATTTAACCAAAAAGATTAATTAGAGTTCACTGGGGCCATGGCCCTCAATGTAAAACAGAGAAAAGAAGCTACACTTACAGCCACAAGGAGAGTCTATGGGGTCAGGGCTACGAGAGGCAGGGCTAAGCTTTCTAGCTGCAGGTCTGTTTGGGGGCTTCCAAAAGCACGTTTATTTGGATATGAAGGTCTTTCTTAGTCAACTCACTTTATACATAAACAGAACGCACAGCAATTCTGGCTTTTATATGTAAATGAGATTTGTTACCTCCTGGCAAACCAGGCATAGTATAAATTATCGCTTTAACCTTCTCAAGTGCACAGCTCATGGACACTAAGTATGTCACCATTGCTGTGTAGCTCCCACCACCGAATCCCAGAGCCTTGGTATCACCCGAACTAAGCCTCTTAAATGCATAGAACAGGAAGTCCCCTTCTCCAAGTCTGAGAGTCACTAGTTTACCTTCTCTATGGTTTTGACTATTCTAGGTCCTTTTTGTAAATGTGATCATGGCATTCAATTAAAACAAACAAGCAAACAACGGCCACAGAACAACACAGAAACACATTTGAAATGGACTCACTCAAGCTGAAGTCCATGTCATTAAGCAGAAACTAAGCTGTTATCTGACCTTTTGGGGAATCAGTTAAACATCATGGGCTCATAAGATAGCTCAGTGGGTGAAGTCATTTGCACTTGAGCCTTACACCCAACTTCCCAAGGTCGCCTTTCACCCCCACACACTCACATAAATAAACACATTTCCCAAATAGGCCAGTTTGCTGGAATCCTTTCTCTCTATATATTTAATACAAACACTCGCCTGAAGTAACTTGATGTTAACCAAGCATGCACCTTCCTGCTGATCTGTCTCTTGGGCCCAGCCTTAGAAAGAGCACAGCCTCTCTCTGGCTATAACACCAACCTTGTCTGCCCATTTTATAGACATATGCAGGAGTAGCCCCTTGGTAATTTTAGGCGTAATTATTTGGGGAGCATCGCTGGCCTCCCACTGCTGTTGCCCACAGTAGACAGGAGTTTGCCTCTCATTATCTTAGCTCATTTTCTAGCTTCATTTATGTTTAAATAGTGAACGTCCTAAGGGGTATGAAAGAGAAACGTTTAGTGCTTAGTCCACATGACAGTGGGATCAGCAAGAGGTGGGGGAACCTAGGGCGCAAAGAAGATGAGGCTGACAGACATGCTCAGTTATACAGACGGTGCACTGTATGTCACCAGGGAGCAGGCCTGAGACCCCGTACATTTCACAAACCAAGTTATGATCAGTCTTCTGGAAGGAGGCAGTAACTTTTCTTCCTGGAAAATAATGTGGCCAAGCTGTCGCCACAAAAGCTAACCCCTTCAGAGCAGACTGAGACAATTATTGTGGGTCCTTCCTGGAGAAACTCTGGATAAGCACCCGATTAGTGGACAGGGTAATGCCTGCCCCAACAGTACTAGGAGAATATTAAAATCCTTTCCACCGGGGTGTTCTGCTGATTGCTGTGACAGTTTTACAAAAAGGCCCCTGACAGTGGCGTCTCTGTGCCCTCCCCCTTTAATCAGGGATCAGTGGCTTAACAGAATTGAGCAGAAGCTCCTCTGTCTCACTATCTGGACCTAGGCCTTAAGTAGGTGGCATTTTCTGTTTCCTCTCTTTTGGGATTTTTGTTCTTGGAATCCGGCCACCACACTGTGCGGGAGCTATTGCTAAAGCCCATCCCCAGGGAAGATAAGTCCTGTCTCCCTCTTCTCCGAGATGTCCCAAGAACAAACAGGTTCAATTCCACTGTAGATACTGTGGGGAAACAATGGCCTCTTGGGCATCCATACAGTCAAGCCTCCTTCCCCAGGAGCCCTGGTGTTGGGCCCCTATCTCTCCTCCCACTCCCCCATCTTATCATACAAACTTGACACAGTCCGTGATAAAGACACTCTCTTCTGAAAGGTATCCCCATTGTCATTTCAACTTTCGGACATGATTATTTCTTGGAGCACAACCTAGAACTTTCCACAGACCCCCCAGCTCCCCTGTGTGCCTTAGGTTAAGGCTTTGTTGTCCTGCAGGGCACACTTGAGCTAAAGACCTGTCCACCTGGATTCTTTAATTTCCTCTAAAGTGAAGAGTACTAACAAGCTAAGCAAAGTTGATAGGGGACAAAGGAGACATAGCCCTTGTTCCCTGGCTTCCCCTGCTGATCAAACTCTCCCGTACTCACTGCTCAAGTGTCTTGAATTTCTTCCCAAAACTCTACACAGCCTTGTGTCTGGTCTGTTACTCTATACTTTTCAAACCTACCCATCCTAGACTAACCCCCAGCTTCATCTCAGGAAGGAAATAGTTAAAGATCCCTGCCCTTCAGGGCCTGGCGGGGGCAGCAGCTTCGCAGCTTGGTGGCTGCTCCCTGGAGGGCAGGCGGGATAGCGCTCCTGCAGTTCGGTCCCAGAGTAGAGAAGGTCTGGGAGTCTGGAGCCTAAGGAGGATCACGGGAGGCGTGTTCCTCCAGAGTTTGCTTTTCCTTGGGAGCCTCGCGCCCACACCCATCCCCTCTGGTCTGGCCGCTGTGTCTAAGGAGGTGGGGAGCCTCTCTCTGATCCAACGGACCATCGCAGGAGCTTGCAGGCTGAGCGAGATCTCCTCTAGAGAAGCCGGGCCGTCCTGGGAAGTTTCCTCCAGCCTAGACTGGGCTGCAGCCCTGGTCGCGCGCCACCCTCGAACTCCAGCTCAGGCTCCGTCTGGCTCCGGCGCGGACCTGGCGCTGTCTGCGTCCGAGGAGCTCTAAGGTCGGTGCAAGCCTTTCCTTCTGAGAACCAGGGCTGAGACTAGGGGCAGGGTTGCCGCCCGGGCAACCGACTGGGAGGAACAGGGGTGTCGCGCAGCGCCGGCGAAACACAGCAGCGGGGCCTGGCACCTACCTGCCCGGGCGCCCAGTGTGAGGCGCTTTCCTGGGAGAAGAGCGCTGGGGGAGGGGGGTGGACACCAGACACGACGATTGAGCTTTGACTCGGATTTTTAGGAAAAGGGAACCTAGAAGTTCGCCCAGGGGATGTCTTTTTCTCCACAGGCAGGCAAGAGCTTTCAAGAGCATCCACACCCAGGGCGCTTGCTCCAAAGCCTCCTGGTGAAGTTGGTCTTTCCTAATTCCGCACCCTGGGTGTGCATAGGCTACTGTGAAGAGCCGACCTCTGTGTACCCCTCCTCACACCACGATGGCAGCTGGGTGATGAAATCTGCCTGTTGTTGGAGGTCTGGGCGGTTTGCTCCGTGCTGCCCTGTCCTTTAAGGGGCACTTGTTGCCTTTCATGTGCAGAACACTGGGACTGTTTGTAGATAAGCCACCTCTGATTACACCACCCTAATGGCCTCACCTCTGCAGACCTGAGGCGAAGGTATATTAAAGTCAGAGGGTGCCTCCAAGGAGAGTGGGATAATTTGTCTTATCCAGAGAGCAAAAGCACAGAGAACTCGAGAAAAAGTTCTTAGTTTAATACACAACACACACACACACACACACACACACACACACACACACACTTGTTGTTTCTGGTTTCCTCACAGCCACCAACTCATCTGTTTTTTAAAGCTGGGCTAACTGAAACACTTCAGCAACCACATCACATAAA
Source organism: Rattus rattus (assembly GCF_011064425.1). NCBI lineage: Eukaryota > Metazoa > Chordata > Mammalia > Rodentia > Muridae > Rattus > Rattus rattus. Next base: position 22,386,289 of record NC_046170.1, read on the forward strand.
TTACCTGACTTAAACTGTGCAGTTTGGGTGCTGTTGGAATTTCCAAATTCCTAATGGCAAGTGAACATTTGTCCTGAGAATCTGATACATCAAATAAAGCACTGAGGGGTCAGCTTTGTGTACCACCAAACTCTAGGCCCACAAAAGGAAAAAGGCTGAACCCGTAGTCATGTCCTTCTGGTCCGCATGCGAGTTGCTTCTCCAGAACTCTGGCTGACTACAGCAGACGATGCCTGTCGAAACTTAACTAGAATATACCGAAATGAGCTACAGATCCGTCCCTGGGAAAGCATGTACTCGAAAGAGGTTTCTTTTATTTGGTTTTGTGTTTTTTCACTCTGTGGCAATATGGCATCCACATGTTTTTGACAGATGTCCCTTAGATGTGGTGAGCTGACAGAGGTGTCAAGAGAAATGAGTTCTTGGTAGTGTCTTTGTTGGGGGGAAGGAAGGAAGGAAGGAAGGAAGGAAGGAAGGAAGGAAGAAAGGAAGGAAGGAAGGAAGGAAGGAGAGAGGGAAGGAAGGGAAGGAGGTTTTAATGGTAGCTAGCTCACACCATGGTAAGAAGCCATGGTTGAAACTTTCTCAGTGCCTGTAGCAATCAGCTGATCCAGGAAAACAGCAAGCTCATGTGAGGACCACTGAGCTCTACACGAGTCGTACAGTGGCTGTGACAGCCAAGTGGTTCATGAAGTCCCCTCCTGGATGATTCTAATAGAGGTCATAAAGCTATTCTGTTTATGGAAAAGGCCTCTGTCTCTCATTTTAAAGAAAACTGTTACTAAATATTCTATTCCCATTGGGGAACTGGGAACCGTTAATCACAAAGCAATCAGGAAATTAAAAGAATTGTCCCTCCCGTCACTATCCGAAGAGGCAGATTGTAATGAGCTTTGTGCTTGGCATTCTGGTCTCCATCGGGGAAAGGAAATGACGTTATTTTGCAGGCCTACTAATGATTCAGCCAGCTGCTCTAGACTGCAAGAGATGGGAGAGGAAATCCATAACTACTAACAATTAAGGGTGAATGGTAGGCCCATCACTTTGAAATCATGGGAGTAAGCAAATGCTTACGACCCATCTAGAAGATAGGGTGATGGTCCAGCCACCTTTGGGCTGTGTAAGCACAGTCACTTCACTTATTCAAGACTCCTCAAGTGCTGTAGATGTTGATTCTGTCTGTGTAAATGGTGATGCTGAAGTCAAGAACCAGTTGGTACCTGTGAGAGGCAATGTGTAAAAGGCTATGGCTGTTTCAGGAAGGCAAAAGCATGAGGGACCTCCAGCTGGTGTTCCCTGATACTTCCTATAGCATGTCGCATGTCTTATTTGGTCCACCTATTGACTAAGCCTAAACTTAAAAATGTCCCGTGACAACTCTCACAATTCCTAAATGTGGTCAGCCTTGAACAGACTCAAACACATGAATCTTAAAATGTAGGATTAGGTATATATATATATATATATATATATATGCGCCATAGACACACAGACCACTGTCCATGAATGAAGTTACCTAAGTATAAGAGGAGAAATCTAGATTTGCTGTGCACCAGGGACACTGGCCCTTCGCAAGTGATAAAACCTGTGAATGCCAAGTAGTCTTTGATAGTACCTGAACGCCCCTCCCAGTCTCCTGCCTCCTCTAAATTCTGGAGACATCTTCAGCGTGTTGTTGGTGCAAATAAAGCACAGAAATGAGAGAGGCAGGACAGTTTAGTGGTTAAAGCTCAGGTCTGGAGTCAGATCAAGCTGCCTTAGAGTTGTGGATTCGTCTCCACCATTGACCTTCATGAGCTACTGGGCCTTCCTCTCAGCTTCCTGTCCTCCTGAAGGACCTGTGGATGGTTGGTTGGTATCATTACACTAGTCAGCAGTAGGACATGGTGTATTTTGGCCCAGTGCCTGTCCTATCCTAGCTAGATAGGATGCTTGCAAGATACTAAGAAGTCAGATAGCCTTTGGCGAACCAAAAAGTGTGACAGCCTGGGAAAACCTGTCATGCACAGGACACCATTGACAAGTATCATGGTGGTTTCTGATGGATAGAAGTGGGGGCTTTAAAATATGTGGATTTTGCAGATTGGTCATCAAGGGTTTCAAACTAAATCTCTTCTCTTCAACAGTGATCAGTGATCTTTTCTTTTCTCTGTGGTTCTGGGGATGGAGCAAGTGTGAGTACGCCTAGCAAAGCAAGTGCCACTCCTGCAGGCTTTCGGTTATTTCACATCTAGTTAGAACTTGGAATGTTAGATGTCGTTATGGTACTAAGCGGACATATGGCTTTAAATGAACCCTTTAACGCTTTAGACAGCATGGCTGTCCCGTTCCTGCCATGTGGAACCCAGCATCCACTGGGGGATGCTGAATTTTTAGAATTAGATTCTTGTATTTTGTGCCTCACTCTGAAGCAATGCTTCTTCTTTTACCACAAAGTTTTCTGTCTCGTGTCTGAAAGATTTGGGCTCTCATTAGCCTGAATAAAGAGGGGAAAAAGGCTGCTATTTTTAAAGAAAGCTGAAATATCTTTATTCAATTATGGTCTATACAGATACAGCTGTGGATACAGCCAGGGCTGGGAGATTTCTTGCTACAATAGATTTTTGGCCTTTTCTATTTTGATCTGATTGGCCTATATTTTCATTAAATCAGTAAACATTCATTAACTACAATCTTTTGGGACAGCTAGATTTTGTAGCAAAAAATAATAATAATTTTCCTACTTTTTTTCTTCCAGGGGAAGGAAAGGCGTGAGACCAACATAATAGGACGTTTCTTCAGATCCACATTAAGATGGGTGCCCTTTGCTTCCTGGCATCCTTTTGGCTGGCCCTGGTGGGAGGCGCAATCGCTGACAATGCTGAGAGATACAGTGCTAATCTAAGCAGCCACGTGGAGGACTTCACCCCTTTTCCAGGGACAGAGTTCAACTTTCTGGGCACCACCCTTCGACCCCCTAATTTGGCCCTGCCTAGCAACGGCTCAATGCATGGCTATTGCCCACAGCAGACAAAAATCACTACGGCTTTCAAATATATCAACACTGTGATATCCTGTACCATTTTCATCGTGGGAATGGTGGGGAACGCCACTCTCCTAAGAATCATTTACCAAAACAAGTGTATGAGGAACGGCCCCAATGCGCTCATAGCCAGCCTGGCCCTTGGAGACCTTATCTACGTGGTCATTGATCTCCCCATCAATGTGTTTAAGGTAGGAAACTCCTGAGGGCTTGTCTGACGCTCCGCTGTGCTCTGACTGGGAGGTTTACTTCTGCTGTCTTTCAGCTCATTGACGGTTTAAGAGTTTTACTGTTGTGTATTAGACTATTTTCCAATTTGGCTGTTAATGGAACAGTATTTCAAGGATGATCCCAGTATTTCGGGATGGCCTGAAAAGTAGGTTCCCAGGCCAGCGCTCAGCTTGCAGGCTCTGTGGGAAGGCTTGGGGCAACGCATGACTGAAAATTGTTTGAGATGCAGTTTTTAGGATGAGATGTACAAAGCTCTCAAAGAATGTAAGGTAATACGCACACAATTTCAGTTAGCTTCCCATGAGCTGCTGTTCAAAGAAGATCTCCACAGCAGAACTGAAAGCTGCTGTTTCAGTCTGAGTCTCTGGGCGAATGATTGAAGCACAAGGGCTTGCTGGCTTCCCTCAGTGTGGGTGACTTGGAGATAACAAAATCCATATACAGCAGGCCAGGACCGAAACACTAACCAAAACCATTCAAAATAGGTCTGATAACCCCTTCCCTCTTCAAGCTGTAATGTGGGCCCAGCCCCGAGCTAAGCCATAGGGCCCCAAAGACAATGAAGAAAAGTTGGTGTTTTCGTGGGAAAAGACAAGTGTTGAAATGCTGGGATTGCCTTAGAGACTCTTTTAAACAAAATAAACCAAATCCAATGGGAACAAAATATTCCATATTCGCTGTAGTCGTTGTGAAGGGGGAAATCCCTGTACAAAAAAATTTAAGTACAGTAAAAGTCAAACAAAATTGGCATCTGTGTGCCACATTTTAAGAAATGTCTTCATCCTAAACCTGAAATTGCTTTTTTCAGGTTTCTCTCCTCCCCCCTCCCTCTACCTCCTCCTCCCTCCTGCTCTCTCTGCTCCTCCTCCTCTTTTCTCCTCTCCCCCCTCTTTCTCCTCCCCGTTCCCTCTCCCTCCTTTTTCTCTCCTTCCTCCCCTTCCTTTTCTTCCCCCTACCTCCTCTAGCCTGAAGTCAGGCTCCTCCCCCTCCTCCTCCCCATCCTTTTCTTTCTCTTCCTCTCCCTCTTTCTTTTCCTCCTCCTTTGCCACAGGAACAAATTATTCTAGGTCAGTAGTTCTCGATCTACGGGTCTTGGGGTCTCACATCATATATCCTGCATATCAGATGCTTCCGTTACAATTCATTGGAGTAGCAAAGCCATATATATGTATACATATATATATGTATATATATGAAGTAGCAACAAAATAATGTTATGGTTGGAGTCAGCACAACGTAAGAATTAAAGGGTCGCAGTGTTAGGAAGGTTGAGAACCTCTGTTGTAACTAACACCATTCTGAAATACTACTTTAAACAACTTTTTGCCAATTAAATTATGAGACGCAGAGTAGCCTGGAGTAGCCGCCCCTGTTTCTAGCAGATATACTTAAATCATAGTGAAATCACATGAAGCTGTCATAGGCACCAACGTTCTAGCACTAAGATGAGAGTAATGAGTTTTGTTGTTTTGTTTTTTGTCTCTCTATGTAGTTCTGGTTCTCCTGGAGCTCCCTATGTAGACAGGGCTGGCTTTGAACTCACAGAAATCATCTTGCCTCTGCCTCCTGAGTGATGGGATTAAAGGCATGCACCACCACACATGGCTGATAATTTTTTGAATGTTAAAAAATCTTTTGAAATCATACCATACACCTTTTGGAAAGCTAGAGAAAGTAGACAATGAGTTATCAAAAGACAACACAGTATGTCTTTCCTTAGAATAAGTATGAATGCACAGGATTTCAGTTCAAACATAAAAACAGAATTTTGGAACCAAACTATGAAGCAGAGTTGGAAATGCTTAATTAATTTAAAATGTTTAGCATACTCTTTAAATTTCACTTTTTTCTCTTAAAAAGTCCTTAATTTTCCATTTATGAGTTATCATGAGTGGTTTTTATGGCTTTTGGTCAAATATGACTCTTTAGTTTCAATTGGTTATTATTATTAATTCTTGATTATCCTCGCTTAGGCACTGGTTAACTGGGCTCATCTTTGTTCAAGGGAATAACTGACCATCTCTGAACAAACTCCCTGCCTCTGTTCAACTGAAGCATCCTCTGTACATTCAGGCTGTGCCAAGCAGTTTCTTGTCAAACCAATAGGTACAGCTGCTGGGGAGAGAGAGGGGTGAGGGTCGAGGAGGATGGAGTGGGAGGGGAGTGAGGGGTGAGGTGGGCTGGGAACAAGGGGATGGGATGGGGGGAGTGAGGTGGATGGGGTGGGGTGGGAGTGAGGGGGGATGGGGTGGGGGTGGGAACAAGGGGGCTGGGGGTAGGAATGGGAGTGAGGGGGATGGGGTAGGGGTGGGGGGAGGTGAGAGGAGTGAGGTGAGATGGGGTAGGGGTGGGAGTAGGGATGGGAGTGAGGGGGATGGTGTGGGAGAGATGAGGGGGCTGGTTATCTTTGAGTCACTCCTGCTGATCATCACTGTAAGTTTTATTTCTACTCCATGGTTGAGTCATGTTAGCTGAGAGCCTTCTGAGTATTGTGGAAATCCAAATATAATTTAGGGTGCTTTCACACAGACTGAACACATAGGATGTCGGACAGACTTCCATACATGGTGGCCCAAGTCCGTAGTACTTCACTTTGGAGACTCTCATGAGTGATTTAACTTGTTATAATCCAAAGTGATGTGGACATTCAATCATGGTACTTTTATATCACATCACTATAGTAGTTCACTTCCTGGTTTTAAATGTCATGTGAGCCACTGGACCAATATGAGTTTTAGAAATCAAACCTTTTAAACTATTTAAGTATTAAGTAATTGTCTCCGTCCTCTCTAGAGGAGAGGAAGCAGCATCTTTCTGAGCTCCGAGGCCACAGCAGAGAAGAGTCATCTCCCTGTTTGCCTGCCACACAGGCACATTCTGCCTTAGGTCAGAATACATGACCTCTGGCTGCTCCTCTGAAACTCTACCCAGGCTAGTCAGGAGAAATCCTGCCAGACTTTGTGAGGCCAGGCCCCTGCTGCCCTTCCCCATGCTGCCTCAAGATCCCAAGGCATTCAGTTTTCTCCCATATCAGAGCTGGATGCCTGTAGCCACATCTAGTTCACTAGGTCAGCACTGTCTGTCTCGCTCAATCGTGTTTACGTAGCCAAGAAAGCAGCGTACAGATATCACTGAGGTTGGATCCCTGAACTCTTCATCACTCACTACCGAAGAATGATATTGGGAGAAGAATCCCTGACAGACCTGCCAGTCTCTTTAATAGATGAATTTTTCAGGGCTGGGGATATGGCTCTGTAGACAAAGTGCCCGGACCTGTGTTCACATCCCAGCACATGAGCAAGAAGCCAGGCATGGCGGTATATGTCTATAATCTCTGTGAGGTAGAGATGGGTGGATCCTGGGCACTCAGTGGTCAGTCAGTCAACCCCCCAAAAACCTGTGAAGTTCAGTAAAAGAAAAAGGATTAGATATTCAACTGAGGAAGACGACATAACAACCTTTGATCTTCCCTTGTACCTGTTATGGGCAAGCTCACCTATGTACACTCATATATGCATATCTCACACACACACACACACACACACACACACACTCTCACACACACAGTCACACTCAAACACACATATGCACACACATACACTATTCTGTTTAGCAGTTACATCAGATATATTTTTGACCCAACAACCACGTTTCATTTATTTAATTAAAATCTATTTATTTAATAAATTTATTTAAGTTGTAGGATTCTTTAAATGCTTTCCATCACTTAAAAGTGAGTCATATACTCTTAGAAGTTCAGTTTCACTATATGTTTTTAAGGTAGGGACCGTGCACATATGGGGTAATCAACGTGTCTTCCTCCAGGAAACACGTGCTGCAAACCCATGTCCCTCAAAGTCTGCTGCACCTGCCCTACCATCCAGTCAAGGCCCAGCTGCCTCACAGACCCCACACACAAGAGTGAGAGGCCACAGTAACTGCCTTCCAGGAAGAAAGAACCTTGTGTAAGTCTTCTTTGATAAATATGTTATGTTTTGTTCTTATGACTTTTAATCCAACATCCCGCTTGTGCTGCACCAGAAAGTTTCTTCTGCAGAAATCTGATATAGCTAAGATCACAGCCTGCTTTGAGGCACCAATCCTTAATTGAAGGCTATCACTTGAATGAAGACTGTCTAGTTCTTGGGCTGGAAAGATGGCTCAGTGGTTATAGCACTTAAGAGGACCTGAGTTTGTTCTGCAGCACTGACGTAGCAGTTCACAGCCTGCAGCTCCATCCAGGGGTCCAGCCCCTGCTTCTGACCTCTGCCGGTTCCTGCATACACATGGTGTACCTAAATTCACTCCGGCGCACAAACACATACATGTAAAAATTCACAAATACATCTTTAAAAAAAATACTTTGTTTCCGTCAAAATATACCTGCAAACACTGTCCTTAGTAGCACTTGACTACTGTTTGGTCTTACTTGGTACTGAGAATAAATGGGTTGTAAATAGGTTGGTTCCCTTCAGTCGAGTCTTAGTTGAAAGGAGATCATAGGTTTTCTGTGAGGAATTCATCCGTGAACTAGGCCCTCTATCTACAAGTACTGTCTGAACACAGTATCTTTTTTTTTTTTTTTTTAGCATCAACATAATTTTTTTTTATTATTATTAACTTGAGTATTTCTTATATACATTTCGAGTGTTATTCCCTTTCCCGGTTTCCGGGCAAACATCCCCCTCCCCCTTCCCCTTCCTTATGGGTGTTCCCCTCCCAACCCTCCCCCCCTTGCTTCCCTCTCCCCAACAGTCTAGTTCACTGGGGGTTCAGTCTTAGCAGGACCCAGGGCTTCCCCTTCCACTGGTGCTCTTACTAGGATATTCATTGCTACCTATGAGGTCAGAGTCCAGGGTCAGTCCATGTATAGTCTTTGGGTAGTGGCTTAGTCCCTGGAAGCTCTGTTTGGTTGGCAGCTGTACATATGGGGTCTCGAGCTCCTTCAAGCTCTTCCAGTTCTTTCTCTGATTCCTTCAACGGGGGTCCTGTTCTCAGTTCAGTGGTTTCCTGCTGGCATACGCCTCTGTATTTGCTGTATTCTGGCTGTGTCTCTCAGGAGCGATATGCATTCACAGTTTGATCATCTGTCTTGAGTTTCATTTGTTCTAGGCATCTAGGGTAATTCAAGCATTTGGGCTAATAGCCACTTATCAATGAGTACATACCATGTATGTCTTTCTGTGATTGGGTTAGCTCACTCAGGATGATATTTTCCAGTTCCAACCATTTGCCTACGAATTTCATAAAGTCATTGTTTTTGATAGCTGAGTAATATTCCATTGTGTAGATGTACCACATTTTCTGTATCCATTCCTCTATTGAAGGGCATCTGGGTTCTTTCCAGCTTCTGGCTATTATAAATAAGGCTGCGATGAACATAGTGGAGCACGTGTCTTTTTTATATGTTGGGGCATCTTTTGGGTATATGCCCAGGAGAGGTATAGCTGGCTCCTCAGGCAGTTCAATGTCCAATTTTCTGAGGAACCTCCAGACTGATTTCCAGAATGGTTGTAGCAGTCTGCAACCCCACCAACAATGGAGGAGTGTTCCCCTTTCTCCACATCCTCGCCAGCATTTGCTGTCACCTGAGTTTTTGATCTTAGCCATTCTCACTGGTGTGAGGTGAAATCTCAGGGTTGTTTTGATTTGCATTTCCCTTATGACTAACGATGTTGAACATTTCTTTAGGTGTTTCTCGGCCATTCGGTATTCCTCAGCCGTGAATTCTTTGTTTAGCTCTGAACCCCATTTTTTAATAGGGTTATTTGTCTCCCTCTGCGGTCTAACTTCTTGAGTTCTTTGTATATTTTGGATATAAGCCCTCTATCTGTTGTAGGATTGGTAAAGATCTTTTCCCAATCTGTTGGTTGCCGTTTTGTCCTAACCACAGTGTCCTTTGCCTTACAGAAGCTTTTTGCAGTTTTATGAGATCCCATTTGTCGATTCTGGATCGTAGAGCATAAGCCATGGGTGTTTTGTTCAGGAAATTTTTCCAGTGCCCATGAACACAGTATCTTAAGTCCATCCTCCTCAGTTACTGTCAACCGAGTCGGTTATGTACCCGCCCTAAGGTGTTTTGGGCAGAGTCCAGATACACACAAGTGGGTAGTCCGGAGGCTGTGTAATGACGTCCTGTGAGCTAAGTCAGCCTCAGCTGAGTCAGCTGGAGCGATGTGGAGGAAGAAAGAGAGGCTACGTGGTTGCTGTCTGTTGCCGTGGTGCCTCTCTGGTCTCCCTTCGGGATTGTACAGGAGTGTCCCAGCAAGTGCCACATGTGTCCCAGCAAGCCCCCCATAGCCCCACATGCCGAGCTGCTTCCCTCTGTGCTGGCCATGTGTGGCCTTGGTGGCTTCACATGGTCTGTGGACATGGAAGAGGCCGCTGCACGCTGGAGCTTAAACTTCCTAAGTGTTCTCACTCTTTCCAGAGTTCCTCCCGCAGTATCGCCTGGGCTTTGCTCTACATCACTTCTTCAGTAAGACAGTGAATTCACATTTGTGCTACTGAACCCCATGTTCAGCTGTCAAGGCCCCCCGGACTCTGACTGACCATACATTCCCTGCTTATTAACATGCATGTGCAGAGAGAGAGAGAGAGAGAGAGAGAGAGAGAGAGAGAGAGAGAGAGAGATCATAAAGGATATCCAACCTTAGTGAGCTCAGATATATATATATATATATATATATATCATATATCATAATATATGTTTCACATGCACACGTATGTGCACATACATACATATATATACATATACATATATATCAGTGAACCTGACCCCAAATAGTTTCTGTCAAGACATTTAAAGATCTTAAATGAAAAGCCGGGTTCAGTCTGGGGTGGACATGTGGCATCAGGAAGAAATAAATTAAAGACGTGGAGAGAAATGAATGGCCCCAGACCTTGCTTGCACACATGCACCCGTGAGTGACAAGAGAAAAATCACAAAAGCTAACAAACTCGAGCAGATGGAACACAGAAAGCAGACGAGCGCCAGGCACCCTCCGGGTTTCCAGACACATGTGGGCCTTGCAAGTGGCAGCGCTGAGGGACAGCTATGACCAACTTCATCAAAGGACAACTCTAATTTTTAGTTGCTCAAAAATCAGATAATATCATAATTGAAGAGCAGACTAATGAATCTCGGGAGAGAGCTCAGCTGCTCCTCTGCCTGCACGGGCTCACAGCCACACTGGGGACCCTGGACATGGATTCAGTTTGTCAGAAAAATACATGGTCTAATATTCCAATTTCAGGAAATAAAATTTGGCCAAGTACACTCAGAGTGTTCACAAAGCATTTGCATCTTAGAAACACGGAATGTAATGATTTTTATTCTTTAATTACATCTGAGATTATATTTACATCAGGTAGTATAGCCTGTCAGGATATAAGTTATTATTTGAAATAAAGTAAAAACCTCAAAAGTGAGGTTTGTGGGTGGGCTAAAGCTTGGCAGTGTGCAGTTTCTGGATAATAATTTACCCAGATGTTCACGCAGATGTTCCCAGAAGCCACTGCGCCTTGCCTTTCAAGCAGAAGCACAAATGAGAGGAAACATATGTGTGAGAGAAACTGGGTGAAATCGATGAGAGCTACGGTTGAGAAGAGTCAGAGATGAGCTTGGTGGCACGGGTCCTCCAGTAGCAACAGGCTGAAACTGGGTGTACTCTTCAGATAGTACGGAAGATGAAGATCCCCCATTTAGCCCAGAGCAGAAGTAGATGTGTGAGAATCTCAGGGACAGAATACAGTAACTCTGGCGAGTACTGATTCTGTGGTACTCAGTGAACCACCCCTTACAGAAAGCATCAGCCAGCAGTGAGCAAACACAGTTTCTGTTTGAAATAGCGAGAGGGATTGTGATAAGAAGCCCAGGGCATCTCTGGCAGAGGGTATGAGGAGGATGAGAACAAGAGGCTCTGACCCAAAGCCAGCTGCTCTCCAGATTCACCCAGTCCCTGGCATCTTGTGCTCTGGGACCCAGGGTCCAAATGTCCTTTCCCAGTACAGTCAATCATCGAGACAGCTTGGGTATCAGAATAAGTTGTCATGACATATACATCAGCTGCCTCAAACATAGGTGTTCATTAATGCTTGTTCTGAATTGATGTGAGCCTTGACAGTTGAAATTACCTTCTAAACAGATTTCTCTGAGACCTTCAGATGATGATGGTGACTTTGGAAAGATAATAGTGATGCTGGTGGAGATGGTGGTGATGATGATGATGATGATGATGATGGTGATGATGAAGATGGTGATGATGATGGTGATGGTGGTAGTGGTGGTGATGAAGATGGTGATGATGATGGTGATGGTGGTGATGATGATGAGATGGTGATGATGATGGTGAAGATGGTGATGATGGTGGTGATGATGGTGATGGTGATGGTGGTGATGGTGGTAATGATGATGGTGGTGGTGGTGATGATGATAGTGGTGGTGATGATGGTGGTGGAAATGGTGGTGATGATGATGGTGATGGATGGTGATGATGATGATGGTAGGTGATGGTGGTGGTGGGTGATGATGGTGGTGATGATAGTGATGGTGATGATGATGGTGATGGTGGTGATGATAATGGTGATGGTGATAGTGGTGATGATGATGATGACAATTTCACCAAAGGATTCTTCATTTATAGACTAGGTACCTGTGGTCTGCACATTTTCAAAGTTAAATTCCCTATGTTGTGTTCATGTTTCCCTTTCACTTCATCTTCCTGCAAATAGAAGCAGTTATTTCCATGTATTCCAGTGGTCATGTTATAAACCGTGAAATCAGCTGCAGAAGCTGTCTCTATTTGTAACAGGGAAAACCATTTCCTTTGGTCAAGATCTCTGTCCCTTGCTGGTGTACAATATCCCAGCCATACCTGTCTCCAGTCCAGCTTCTCCCCTCTTCCCCCCCTCTTCCCTCTCCCCTCTCCCCAGTCCCTCCTCCTCTCCCTCTTTCCCTCTCCCTCTCCCTCTCAGGCTTCTATCTACTTCAACTACCTGACCTACCCAAGATCTCAAGGTGGTCAATCCATTTCAAATAATGTCCCCTCGTGCCTCTTCTGGGCTTATCCCACTGTTTCAGGACGGAGCTTAAGCATCTCCTTGTACAGCTGCTCTTCATGACCCAGACTAGGTTTCCTGCCCCCTTCCCTGCGGGCTCCCACATCCTCCATTAACCCTGTGGGAACATTTAACACATGTCCACAGTATGCTTGCCAAGATATGTGCTTGCCTGTGAGTTCCTCCAGGCAAATAATACATACATACATACATACATACATACATACATATATACATACATACATACATACAATTAAACAGTTTTTCTCCCAGACCTAAAAACAGACTTTCTTACTAAATTTCTTGACTTTCTAAGTCTTCTCTGCACTCCTGCAAATCAACCCCATATCTTGGGGCTCATAAATCTGAGAAAACCTTGTGAGAAGCAGGACAGCCCACTCTGACAAGGCAGACCCCATCCCTTTGCCTCTGGAGGTGAAGAGTTCTTTTCCTATTGCTCAGGAATTATGCTACATAATTTCCTCTCTCTTTGGGTTTACATATATAATCAGTCCAAGGGTCTTTCCAAAATTTCTGTACAATAAGCTTATATAAACTTATGTTTAGTTAAACGTATTTGTGAGGTGACTTAGATAAATATATTAAGCCTGCAAGTGATTTAGAATATTAAAATCAACATTCACGAAACATTCCATTTGCTTTTTGGAGAGTAGAGAATGAGTTACATTTCTGGCATTGTGAAGACATGCACATTGCAAAACTCCATCTAAGTGGATTCTATAAGAATAAATGTACATATGAGATGACAGAGTGATAATTTA